>NW_017193635.1:0-9713 GCF_001704415.2 Capra hircus
AACTCCAGTGTCGTGCCACCATTCCCAGAGTTCCACAGATGTCTCAGTCCATTCCAGGGAAACCTGTTTTCCTTGCACTGCTTGACTTTCAAGCCTAGGATCGACTCACACCACGGTGGCACGTGGGACAGCCCACTGGGAAAGCCTCGTGGGAAAGCCTCGTGGGAAAGCCTCGAGGGAAAGCCACAGATTCCTTGATCACGCGAAGGGAAGCATGACACTGCTAGGGACCCACTCCCCTGGGGAGTCACTCTGGTGCCTCAGGAAAGGCCAGTCCCCATGCGAGTTGCTCGGGGCCTCTCGGGATTCCTCTCCATCGCGCCGGGGCCAAAGATCTTGTGTGGAGTCGGTGCCCGGAAACTGAGGATTCCTCTCCAGTGCTGACATGGATCTTGGGTAATTCTGGAGTCTCCCCAGGGGAGTCAGTCCTCGTCTCGAGTGAGGGCATGCACGTGCGCTTTTCTCCAGAGCTGTAAGAGCAGTGTCACGCTTCCCTTCGCTTGGATCAAGGGATCTGTGGCTTTCCCTCGAGAATTTCCCACGAGGCTTTCCCACAGGGCTGTCCAACGTGCCACCGTGGTGTGAGTCGATCCTCAGCTTGAAAGTCGAGGCAGAGTGGGGAATACAGGCTTCCCTGGAATGGAGTGAGACATCTGGGGGACTCTGGGAATGGTGGCATGACCCTGGAGTTCCCTCTCGCCTTTCCTTTGGAGAGCGCCTCCTCTTGAGATGCGAGGGGAATGCCGGGAATTCTTTCCCGACCACGCAGGGAAAGGATCCCTCCTCTCGAGCTAGGAGGCGGAAACGGGGGCTCCTCTGGATGTGGGCGGGACTCTTCGTGCTTCCTTTCGAGTGGAGACGGGTATGTTGGGGAACTTCTTGAGTTGCAGCAAGGGTGTGAAGGACCCTTTGGAAGTTCCAGAGGTTAGGGTGTGATTAGCTTCGAGACGCCTCAGCGGAAATGGCCCTCACCTCGCCTGGAGGGGAGAACCTCCTGGATTTTCTCGAATTGCAGCAGGTGCTCTCGAATTACGACGGGGACCTCAGCGACCCGCTCTGGTGGCCTCAGGAAAGGCCAGTGGCCCATGCGAGTTGCTCGGGGGCCTCCTGGGATTCCTCTCCCATCGATGCCGGTTCCTAAGATTTTGTGTGGAGTCGGTGCCGGAACCTGAGGATTCCTCTCCAGTGCTGACATGGATCTTGGGGTACTTCTGGGAGTCTCCCCAGGGGACTCAGTCCTCCGTCTCGAGTGGTCGCCTGCACGTGCGCTTTCCTCTGGAGCTGTAGCAGCAGTGTCACACTTCCCTTCGCGTGGATCAAGGGGATCTGTGGCTTTCCCTCGAGGCTTTCCCACGAGGCTTTCCTGCGAGGCTTTCCCACAGCGCTGTCCCACGTGCCACCGTAGTGTGAGTCGATCCTCGCCTTGAAAGTCGAGGCAGTGCGGGGAAAACAGGTTTCCCTGGAATGGGACTGAGACATCTGGGGGACTCAGGGAATGGTGGCACGATCCTGGGAGTTCCTCTCGCATTTCCTGTGGTGAGCACCTCCTCTTGAGATGTGAGGGGAACGCCGGGGAAATCATTCCCGGACCACGCAGGGAAAGGATCCCACCTCTCCAGCAAGGAGGCGGAAACGGGGCTCCTCTGGATGTGGGCAGAACTCTCGTGCTTCCTCTCGATTTGAGACAGGTATGCCGGGGAACTTCTTGAGTTGCAGCAAGGGTGTGAAGGACCCTTTGGAAGTTCCAGATGTTTAGATGTGATAAGTCTTTGAGACGCCTCAGTGGAAATGGTCCTCATCTCGCCTGGAGGGGAGAACCTCCTGGATTTTGCCGAGTTGCGGAAGGTGCTCTCAACGTACGACGGGGACCTCAGGGACCCGCTCTGGGGGCCTCAGGAAAGGCCAGTCCCCATGGGGAGTTGCTCGGGGGTTTCTCGGGATTCCTCTCCTGTCGATGCCGGGGCCTAAGACCTTGTTGTGGAGTTTGGTGCCGAACCTGAGGATTCCTCTCCAGTGCTGACATGGATTTTGGGGTACTTCTGGAGTCTCCCCAGGGGAGTCAGTCCTCATCTTGTGTGGGGGCATGCACGAGCGGCTTTTATCCCGAGCTGTAGCAGCAGTGTCACACTTCCTTTCGCGTGGATCAAGGGATCTGTGGTTTTCCCTCGAGGCTTTCCAACGAGGCTTTCCCACAGGTCTGTCCCACGTGTCACTGTGGTGTGAGTCGATCCTCGGCTTGAAAGTCGAGGCAGTGCAGGGAAAATAGTTTTCCATGCAATGGACTGAGACATCTGGGGGACTCTGGGAATGGTGGCACGACCCTGGAGTTCCTCTCACCTTTCCTGTGGAAAGCACCTCCTCTTGAGATGCGACGGAAACGCCGGGAAATTCTTTCCCGACCACGCAGGGAAGGGATCCCTGCTCTCGAGCTATGAGGCAGAAAGATGGCTCCTCTTGATGTGGGCGGGACTCTCGTGCTTCCTCTCGAATGGAGACGGGTAGGTCGGGGAACTTCTTGAGTTGCAGCCAAGGGCGTGAAGTACCTTTTGGAAGTTTCAGAGGTTAGGTGTGATTAGCCTCGAGACCCCTCAGCAGAAATGGGCCTCATCTCGCCTGGAGGGGACAACCTCCTGGATTTTCTCGAGTTGCGGCATGTGCTCTCGACTTATGACGGGAACAACAAGGATCCCCTCTGGTGGCCTCAGGAAAGGCCAGTCCCCATGCGAGTTGCTCGGGAGCCTTTCGGGATTTCTCTCCCGTCGATGCCGGGGCCTAAGGTCTTGTGATGGAGTCCGGTGCCGGAACCTGAGGATTCCTCTTCAGTGCTGACATGGATCTTGGTGTACTTCTTGAGTCTCCCCAGGGGAGTCAGTCCTCCTCCCGAGTGGGGGCATGCACGTGCGCTTTCCTCCCGAGCTGTAGCAGCAGTGTCACGTTTCCCTTCGCGTGGATCAAGGGATCTGTGGCTTTCCCTCGAGGCCTTTCCCACGAGGATTTTCCCACGAGGCTTTCCCACGAGGCTTTCCCACAGGGCTGTCCCACGTGCCACCGTGGTGTGAGTCGATCCTCGGCTTGAAAGTCGAGGCCAGTGCAGGGAAAATAGGTTTCCCTGCAATGGACTGAGTCATCTGGGGGACTCAGGGAATGATGCCACGATCCTAGAGTCCCTCACACCTTTCCTGTGGAGAGCGCCGCCTCGAGAAATGCGATGGAACGCCGGAAATTCTTTCTCGACCACGCAGGGAAAGGATCCCTCCTCTCGAGCTAGGAGGCGGAAACGGTGCTCCTCTGGATGTGGGCGGGACTCTCGTGCTTCCTCTCGAGTGGAGACGGGTAAGTCGGGGAACTTCTTGAGTAGCAGTAAGGGTGTGAAGAACCCTTTGGAAGTTCCAGAGGTTAGGTGTGATTAACCTCGAGACGCCACAGCGGAAATGGGCCTCATCTCGCCTGGAGGGGAGAAACTCCTGAATTTTTTCGAGTTGCGGCAGGCGCTCTCGACTTTTCGACGGCGACCTCATGGACTCTCTCTGTTGGCCTCAGGAAAGGCCAGTCCCCATGCGAGGTTGCTCGGGGGTCTCTCAGGATTCCTCTCCCGTCGATGCCGGGGCCTAAGACCTTGTGTGGAGTCGGTGCCGGAACATCAGGATTCCTCTCCAGTGCTGACATGGATCTTGGGGTACTTCTGGAGTCTCCCCAGGGGAGTCAGTCCTCGTCTCGAGTGCGGGCATGCACGTGCGCTTTACTCCCGAGATGTAGCAGCAGTGTCGCGCTCCCTTCGCGTGGATCAAGGGAATCTGTGGCTTTCCCTTGAGGCTTTCCCACAGGGATGTCCCACGTGCCACCGTGGTGTGAGTCAATCCTCGGCTTGAAATTCGAGGCTGTGCAGGAAAAACAGGTTTCCCTGGAATGGACTGAGACATCTGGGTGACTCTGGGAATGTGGCACGACCCTGGAGTTCCTCTCGCCTTTCCTGTGGAGAGCGCCTCCTCTTGAGATGCGACGGGAACGGCGGGAATTCTTTCCGACCACTCAGGGAAAGGATCCCTCCTCTCGAGCTAGTAGGCATAAACGGGGCTCCTCTGGATGTGGGCAGGACTCTCGTGCTTCCTCTCGAGAGCTGACGGTATGTCGGGGAACTTCTTGAGTTGCAGCCACGGTGTGAAGCACCGTTTGGAAGTTCCAGAGATTAGGTGTGATTAGCCTCGAGACGCCTCAGCAGAAATGGGGCTCATCTCGCCTGGAGGGGAGAACCTCCTGGATTTTCTCGAGTTGCGGCAGGTGCTCTCGACTTACGACGGGGACCTCAGGGACCCGCTCTGGTGGCCTCAGGAAAGGCCAGTCCCCATGCGAGTAGCTCGCGGAGCCTCTCGGGATTCCTCTCCCGTCGATGCCTGGGCCTAATATCTTTTGTGGATTGGGTGCGGAACCTGAGGATTCCTCTCCAATGCTGACATGGATCTTGGGGTACTTCTGGAGTCTCCCCAGTGGAGTCAGTCCTCCTCTCGAGTGGGGGAATGCACGTTCGCCTTCCTCCCGAGCCTGTAGCAGCAGTTTCGCGCTTCCCTTCGCATGGATCAAGGGATCTGTGGCTTTCCCTCGAGGCTTTCCCACGAGGCTTGCCCAAGAGCCTTTCCCACAGGGGCTGTCCTACGTTGCACCGTGGTGTGTGTCGATCCTCGGCTTGAAAGTTGAGGCAGTTGCAGGGAAAACAGGTTTCCCTGGAATGTACGCAGACATCTGGGGGACTCTGGGAATGGTGGCACGACCCTGGAGTTCCTCTCGCCTTTCCTGTGGAGAGCCCCTCCTCTTGAGTTGCGACGGAAACGCCGGGAATTCTTACCCGAGCACGCAGGGAAAGTATCCCTCCTCTCCGGCTAGGAGGCGGAACTGGGGCAACTGTGGATATGGGTGGGACTCTCCGTGCTTCCTCTCGAGTGGAGACGGGTATGGTCGGGGAACGTCTTGTGTTGCAGCAAGAGTGTGAAGGACCCTTTGGAAGTTCCAGAGGTTAGGTGTGATTAGCCTCGATATGCCTCAGTGGAAATGGGCCTCATCTCGCCTGGAGGGGAGGAACCTCCTGGATTTTCTCGAGTTGCGGCAGGTGCTCTCGGACTTACGACGGGGACCTCAGGGACCCGCTCTGGTGGCCTCAGGAAAGGCCAGTCCCCATGCGAGTAGCTCGCGGGCCTCTCGGGATTCCTCTCCCGTCGATGCCCTGGGGCCTAATATCTTTTGTGGAGTAGGTGCCGGAACCTGAGGATTCCTCTCCAGTGCTGACATGGATCTTGGGGTACTTCTGGAGTCTCGCCAGTGGAGTCAGTCCTCGTCTCGAGTGGGGGCATGCACGTGCGCTTTCCTCCCGAGCTATAGCAGCAGTGTCGCGCTTCCATTCGCCTGGATCAAGGGATCTGTGGCTTTTCAAGGAGGCTTTCCCACGAGGCTTTCCCACGAGGCTATCCCACAGGGCTGTCCCACGTGCCACCGTGGTGTGAGTCAATCCTCGGCTTGAAAGTCGACGCAGTGCAGGGAAAACAGGTTTCCCTGGAATGGACTGAGACATCTGGGGGATTCTGGGAATGTGGCTCGACCCAGGAGTTCCTCTCGCATTTCCTGTGGAGAGCGCCTCCTTTTGAGATGCGACGGGAACTCCGGGAATTCTTTCCAGACCACGCAGGGAAAGGATCCCTCCTCTCAGGCTAGGAGGCGGAAACGGGGCTCCTCTGGATGAATGCGGGACTCTCGTGATTCCTCTCGAGTGGAGACGGGTATGTCGGGGAACTTCTTGAGTTGCAGCAAGGGTGTGAAGGACCCTTTGGAAGTTCCAGAGGTTAGGTGTGATTAGCCTCGAGACGCCTCAGCGGAAACGGGCCTCATCTGGCCTGGAGGGGAGAACCTCCTGGATTTTCTCGAGTTGTGGCAGGTGCTCTCGACTTACGACGGGGACCTCAGCGACCCGCTCTGGTGGTCTCAGGAAAGGCCAGTCCCCATGCGAGTTTTTCGGGGGCCTCTCGGGATTCCTCTCCCGTCGATGCCGGGGCCTAAGACCTTTTGTGGAGTCGCTGCCGGCACCTGAGGATTCCTCTCCAGTGCTGACATGGATTTGGGGTTCTTCTGGAGTCTCCCCAAGGGAGTCAGTCCTCGTCTCGAATGGGGGCATGCACGTGCAATTTCCTCTCGAGCTGTAGCAGCAGTGTCACGCTTCCCTTCACGTGGATCAAGGGATCTGTGGCTTTCACTCGAGGCTTGCCGGGAGGTTTTCCCACAGGGCTGTCCCACGTGCCACCGTGGTGTGAGTCGATCCTCGGCTTGAAAGTCGAGGCAGTGCAGGGAAAACAGGTTTCCCTGGAATGGACTGAGACATCTGGGGGACTCTGGGAATGGTGGCACGACCCTGGAGTTCCTCTCGCCTTTCCTGTGGAGAGCGCCTCCTCTTGAGATGCGACGGAAACCCCGGGAATTCTCTCCCGACCACGCATGGGAAGGATCCCTCCTCTCGAGCTAGGAGGCGGAAACGGGGCTCCTCTGGATGAGGCGGGACTCTCGTGCTTCCTCTCGAGTGGAGACGGGTATGTCGGGGAACTTCTTGAGTTGCAGCAAGGGTGTGAAGGACCCTTTGGAAGTTCCAGAGGTTAGGTGTGATTAGCCTCGAGACGCCTCAGCGGAAATGGGCCTCATCTCGCCTGGAGGGAGAACCTCCTGGATTTTCTCGAGTAGCGGCAGGTGCTCTCGACTTATGACGGGGACCTCAGGGACCCGCTCTGGTGGCCTCAGGAAAGGCCAGTCCCCATGCGAGTTGCTCGGGGCCTCTCGGGATTCCTCTCCCTTCGATGCCGGGGCCTAAGCCTGCCGGGAGCCAGTGTGAGGAAGCCCGCCCGTGACAAGTTTATGAGGAAGGAAGCTCACATAAGCAAGGCGTGCTCAGACTTCAGGAACCCCTCTGGAAATTTTTAAGCATGTACCCCAACAAAAATCTGCCGGTTTTTGTGCTCTGCTTTTTCACTCTTCTGACCTTTTCTGGAAAAAGTCAATTCAGGGCGTTAGTCTTCTGCATTTGAAAGAGTGTTTCAATCCAAAAACCCTCTGCTGGCTTTCTAGCCTGCCTGTAGGACTCGTACAGCTGCGCTTGTGATTGTTTGAGGCCTCCTGACCGCAGGAGGCACAGGAAGCTTAAAACATCCTAGGAATGCAGGAGCTTCCGAGGAGTCAAAAGCTTTAGAATAGGACTGATTAAAAGTTTCATTTTTTGGGTCAATGCTTGCTGCCAAATTTTCATATCCTTTATTTTTAGATATAGTTGGTATATAGAAAAACAAGTAGTAGACCTGGTATTAGCAACATTAGATCTTTGAGTTAAGTACCTTCTTTGTTATAACCCACTGCACCTTTGTTCTATAGAGATGTAACTTTAATGCTTTAAGGAGATGCAGATTAAAGAAAAACACTTCAGGGGAAACAAAATTAACATTCATTAAGGAAGAGAGCCAAAAAGTGTTAACAAGCCTCTTGGCCAGAAGATAATGTAAATCACCTGAGACCTTTTGTATACAAAATGATATACAGAAAGAATCTGGGTTGTGAACGCTACATAATTTTGTGTTATCCATTGATCTCCATGTTTTATCAAAAGTATAAAAGGCCTTCTGAACAATAAAGGAGGAGGCCAGGGGCCGGGGGCCAGTTTCTCGGACCAGCTTCTCGAACTAGTCTCTCAGCCTGGTTTCTTGGGACTCTGGCTCCCCCCGTGTCTTTCTCTCTCTTTCTTCTTACCTTTCCTTCTCTCTGCTCTTTACTTTAACTTCAGGCTGAATCTCCACCTGGAGTGCGGAGGCTCGCCAGGTCTACTTACTTGCCCCGGCTGTTAAGACCCGCACGAAAGGGAGCTTAAGGCGAGGCACCCTTAGATATTCAAGCGGGCGCCGGTGGCCCAACGTAGGTGGTGCAAATTCCTTGTCTGGAATTTTATTGGCCTTCCGCGTAAACCAAGCTATTCAGCCCTCTTCCTCCACTTAATCTTCTTACTACACTATAGTTTCCTAATCTAATCTTACATTAATAAATAAACAAGTCTTTCCACGCCAACGCCGACCACCCTTCGAATTCCCTGGATCCACCGGGGCTGGACCCCGGCATAAGACCTTGTGTGGAGTCAGTGCCGGAACCTGAGGAATCCTCTCCAGTGCTGACATGGATCTTGGGTACTTCTGAAGTCTCCCAGGGGAGTCAGTCTTCGTCGCGAGTGGGGGCATGCACGTGCGCTTTCCTCCCGAGCTGTAGCAGCAGTGTCACGCTTCCCTTCGCGTGGATCAAGGGATCTGTGGCTTTCCCTCGAGGCTTTCCCACCAGGCTTTCCCACAGGGCTGTCCCACGTGCCACCGTGGTGTGAGTAGATCCTCGGCTTGAAAGTTGAGGCAGTGCAGGGAAAACAAGTTTCCCTGGAATGGATTGAGACATCTGGGGGACTCTGGGAATGGTGGCACGACCCTGGAGTTCCTCTCCCTTTCCTGTGGAGAGTGCCCTCCTTGAGATGCGTCGGGAACGCCGGGAATTCTTTCCTGAACAGGCAGGGAAAGGATCCCTACTCTCGAGCTAGGAGGCGGAAACGGGGTTCCTCTGGATGTGGGCGGGACTCTCGTGCTTCCTCTCGAGTGGAGACGGGTATTTTGGGGATCTTCTTGAGTTGCAGCAAGGGTGTGAAGGACCCATAGGAAGTTCCAGAGGTTAGGTGTGATTAGCCTCGAGACGCCTCAGAGGAAATGGGCCTCATCTCGCCTGGAGGGGAGAACCTCCTGGATTTTCTCGAGTTACGGCAGGTGCTCTCGACTTACCACGGGGACCTCAGGAACCCGCTCTGGTGGCCTCAGGAAAGGCCAGTCCCCATTCGTGATGCTCGGTGGTCTCTCGGATTCCTCTCCCGTCGATGCCCGGGCCTAAGACCTTGTGTGGAGTCAGTCCCGGAACCTGAGGATTCCTCTCCAGTGCTGACATGGATCTTGGGGTACTTCTGGAGTCTCCTCAGGTGAGTCAGATCTCGTCTTGAGTGGGCATGCACGTTCGCTTTCCTCCCGAGCTGTAGCAGCATTTTCAAGCTTCCCTTCGAGTGGATCAAGGCATCTGTGGATTTCCCTCGAGGCTTTCCCACGAGGCTTTCTCTCGAGGCTTTCCCCCACAGGGCTGTCCCACGTGCCACCGTGGTGTGACTCTATCCTCGGATTGAAAGTCGAGGCAGTGCAGGGAAAACAGGTTTCCCTGGAATTGACTGAGACATCCGGGGGACTCTGGGAATGATGGCACGACCTGGAGTTCCTCTCACCTTTACTGTTTAGAGCGCCTCCTCTTGAGATGCGATGGGAATGCCAGGAATTCTTTCCCGACCAAGTAGGGAAAGGATCCCTCATCTCGAGCTACGAGCCGGAAACGGAGCTCCTCTGGATGTGGCCGGGACCCTCGTGCTTCCTCTTGAGTGGAGACGGGTATGTCGGGAACTTCTTGAGTTGCAGCATGACTGTGAAAGACTCTTTAGAAGTTCCAGAGTTCACGTGTGATTAGCCTCGAGACACCTCAGTGGAAACGGGCCTCATCTCACCTGCAGGGGAGAACCTCCTGGATTTTACCGATTGCGGCAGGTGCTCTCGACTTACGACGGGACCTCATGGACCCGCTCTGGTGACCTCAGGAAAGGCCAGTCCCCATGCGAGTTGCTAGAGGTCCTGTCG
>NW_017193636.1:0-9712 GCF_001704415.2 Capra hircus
AGGGAAACCTGTATTCCCTGCACTGCCTCGACTTCAAGCCGAGGATCGACTCACACCACAGTGGCACGTGGAGACAGCCCTGTGGGAAAGCCTCGTGGGAAAGCCTCTTGCGAAAGCCTCGAGGGAAAGCCACGATCAGTTGATACACTCGCGAAGGAAGCGTGACACTGTGCACAGCTCGGGAAGAAAGCGCACGTGTATGCCCCCACTCGAGTAGAGGACTGACTCCCTGGGAGACTCCAGAAGTACCCCAAGATCCATGTCAGCACTGGAAGGAATCCTCAGGTTCCGACACTGACTCCAAAGATCTTAGGCCCCTGGCATCGACGGGAGAGGAATCCCGAGAGGGCCCCCGAGCAACTCGCATGGGGACTGGCCTTTCCTGAGGCCACCAGAACGGGTCCCTGAGGTCCCGTCGTAAAGTTGAGAGCACCTGCCGCAACTCTAGAAAATCCAGGAGGTTCTCTCCTCCAGGCGAGATGAGGCCCATTTCTGCTGAGGCATCTCGAGGCTAATCACATCTAACATCTGGAACTTCCAAAGGGTCCTTCACACCCTTGCTGCAACTCAAGAAGTTCCCCGACATACCCGTCTCCACTTGATAGGAAGCACGAGAGTTCCGCCCATATCCAGAGGAGCCCCGTTTCCTCCTCCTAGACCGAGAGGAGGGATCCTTTCCCTGCGTGGTCGGGAAAGAATTCCTGGCATTACCGTCGTATCTCAAGAAGAGGCGCTCTGCACAGGAAAGGCCAGAGAAACTCCAGGGTCGTGCCACCATTCCCAGAGTCACCCAGATGTCTCAGTCCATTCCAGGGAAACCTGTTTTCCCTGCACTGCCTCGACTTTCAAGCGAGGATCGACTCACAAAACGGTGGCACGTGGGACAGCTCTTTGGGAAAGCCTCGTGGGAAAGCATCGAGGGAAAAACACAGATCCCTTGATCCACGCGAAGAGAAGCATGACACTGCTGCTACAGATCGGGAGGAAATCGCACGTGCATGGCCCCAATCGAGATGAGGACTGACTCCCCTGGGGAGACTCCAGAAGTACCCCAAGATCCATGTCAGCACAGGAGAGGAATGCTCAGGTTCCGGCACGGACTCCACACAAGGTCTAGACCCCGGAATCTACGGGAGAGGAATCCCGAGGCCCAGAGCAATTCCCATGGGGACTGGCCTTTCCTGAGGGCACCAGGGTGGGTCCCTGAGGTCCCCATCGTAAGTCGAGAGCACCTGCCGCAACTCGAGAAAATCCAGGAGGTTCCGCAATCCAGGCGAGATGAGGCCCATTTCCGCTGAGGCAACAAGAGGGTAATACACTTAAACTCTGGAACTTCCAAAGGGTCCTTCACACCCTTGCTGCAACTCAAGAAGTTCCCTGACATACCCGTCTCTACTCAAGAGGATCCCAAGGGTCCCGCCCATATCCAGAGTGGCCCCGTTTCCGCCTGCTAGCTCGAGAGGAGGGATCCTTTCCCTGCGTGGTCGGGAAAGTATTCCTAGCGTTCCCGTCTCATCTCAAGCGTAGGCGCTCTCCACAGGAAAGGCGAGAGGAACTCCAGTATCACGCCCATTCCCAGAGTCCCCTGGATGTCTCAGTCCATTCCAGGGAAAACTTTTTTCCCTGCACTGCCTCGACTTTCAAGCTGAGGATCGACTCACACCACGGTGGAATGTGGGACAGCCCTGTGGGAAAAAAGCCTCGTGGGAAAGCCTCTTGGGAAAGCCTCGAGGGAAAGCCACAGATCCCATGATCCACGCGAAGGGAAGCGTGACACTGCTGCTACAGCTCGGGAGGAAAACCCACGTGCATATCCCCACTCGCGAAGAGAAATGACTCCCCTGGGAGACTCCAGAGGTACCCAAGATCCATGTCAGCACTGGAGAGGAATCCTCCGTTTCCGACACCGACTCCACAAAAGGTCTTAGGCCCCGGCATCGTCTCCAGAGGAATCTCGAGAGGCCCCCGAGCAACTCGCATGGGGACTGGCCTTTCCTGAGGCCACCAGAGCGGGTCCCTGAGTTCCCCCGTCGTAAGTCTAGAGCACCTTACGCAACTCGAGAAAATCCAGGAGGTTCTCCCCTCCAGGCGAGATGAGGCCCATTTCCGCTGAGGCGTCTCGAGGCTCATCACACCTAACCTCTGGAACTTCCAAAAGGTCTATCACACCCTTGCTGCAAATCAAGAAGTTCCCCAACTTACCTGTCTCCACTCGAGAGGAAGCACGAGAGTCCCGCCCTCATCCAGAGGAGCCCCGTTTCTGCCTCCTAGCTCGAGGGCAGGGATCCTTTCCCTGCGTGGACGGGAAAGAATTCCCGGCGTTCCCGTCGCATCTCAAGAGGAGGCGCTCTCCACAGGAAAAGCAAGAGGAATTCCAGGGTCGTGTCACCATTCCCAGAGTCCCCCAGATGTCTCAGTCCATTCCAGGGAAACCTGTTTTCCCTACACTGCCTCGACTTTCAAGGATCGACTCACAACACGTGGGACAGCCCTGTGGGAAAGCCTCGTGGGAAAGCCTAGCGGGAAAGCCTCGAGGGAAATCCACAGATGCCGCGGTCCAGGCGAACGGAAGCGCAACACTGCTGCTACAGCTGGGGAGGAAAGCACACGTGCATGTCCCCACTCGAGACGAGGACTGACTCCCCTGGGGAGACTCCAGAAGTACCCCAAGATCCATGTCAGCACTGGAGAGCAATCCTCAGGTTCCGGCACCGACTCCACACAAGGTCTTATGCCCCGGCATCGACGAGAGAGGAATCCCGAGAGGCACCCGAGCAATTCGCATGGGGACTGGCCTTTCGTGAGGCCACCAGAGCGGGTCCCTGAGGTACCCGTCGTAAGCCGAGAGCGCCTGCCACAACTCAAGAAAATCCAGGAGTTTCTCCCCTCCAGGCGAATGAGGCCCATTTCCACTGAGGTGTTTCGAGGCTAATCACACCTAACCTCTGAAAATTCCAAAACGGTCCTTCACGCCATTGCTGCAACTCAAGAAGTTCCCGACATACCCGTCTCCCACTCGAGAGGTAGCACGACAGTCACGAACACATCCAGAGGAGCCCAGTTTCCGCCTCCTAGCTCGAGAGGAGGGATCCTTACCGTGCGTTTTCGGGAAAGAATTCCCGGCGTTCCGTCGCATCTCAAGAGGAAGCGCTCTCCACAGGAAAGGCGAGAGGAACTCCAGGGTCGTGCCACCATTCCCAGAGTCCCCCAGAGGTCTCAGTCCATTCCAGGGAAACCTGTTTTCCATGCACTGCCATGACTTTCAAGCCGAGAAACGACTCACACAACGGTGGCATTTGGGACAGCCGTGTGGGAAACCCTCGTGGGAAAGCCTCGAGGGAAAGCCACAGATCCCTTGCTGCCCGCGAAGGGAAGCGCGACACTGCAGCTAGAGCTCAGGAGTAGAGCCCACCTGCATGGCCCCATTCGAGACGAGGACTGACTCCCGTGGGGAGACTCCAGAAGTACCCCAAGATCCATGTCAGCGCTGGAGAGGAATCCTCAGGTTCCGGCACCCACTCCACACGAGATCGTAGGCCCCGGCATCGACGGGAGAGGAATTCCGAGAGGTCCCGAGTAACTCGCATAGGGAATGGCCTTTCCAGAGGCCACCAAATCAGGTCCCTGAGGTCCCCGTCGTAAGTCGAGAGCACCTGTCGCAACTCGAGAAAATCCAGGAGGTTCTCCCCTCCAGGCGAGATGAGGCCCATTTCCGCTGAGGCGACTCGAGGCTAATCACACCTAACCTCTGAAACTTCCAAAGGGTCCTTCACGTCCTTGCTGCAACTCAAGAATTTCCCCGACATACCTGTCTCCACTCGAGAGGAAGCACGAGAGTCCTGCCCACATCCAGAGGAGCCCCGTTTCCGTCTCCTACTCGAGAGGAGGGATCCATTCCCTGCGTTGTCGGGAAAGAATTCCGGTGTTCCTGTAGCATCTCAAGAGGAGGCGCTCTCCACAGGAAAGGCGAGAGGAACTCCAGGGTCGTGCCACCATTCCAGAGTCCCCCAGATGTCTCAATCCATTCCAGGGAAACCTGTTTTCACTGCATTGCCTTGGCTTTCAAGCCTAGGATCGACTCACACCACGGTGGCACGTGGGACAGCCCTTTGGGAAAGCCTCGTGGGAAAGCCTCGTGGGAAAGACTCGAGGGAAAGCCACAGATCCCTTACTCCACAAGAAGGGAAGCGAGATACTGCAGCTACAGCTCGGGAGGTAAGCGCATGTGCATGCGCCCACTCGAGACGAGGACTGACTCCCCTGGGGAGACTCCAGAAGTACCCAAGATCCATGTCAGCAATGGAGAGGAATCCTCAGGTTCCTGCACCGACTCCACGCAAGGCCTTAGGCCCAGGCATTGATGGGAGTGAAATCCCGAGAGGCCCTCGAGCCACTCGCATGGGGACTGGCCTTCCTGAGGCCACCAGAGCGAGTCCCTGAGGTCCCCGTCATAAGGCAAGAGCACCTGCCACAACTCGAGAAAATCCAGGAGGTTCTTCCCTTCAGACGAGATGAGGCCCATTTCCACAGAGGCGACTCGAGGCTAATCACACCTAATCTCTGGACCTTCCAAAGGGCCCTTCACACCCTTGCTGCAACTCAAGAAGTTCCCTGACATATCCGTCTCCACTCGAGAGGAAGCACGAGAGTCCCGCCCACATCCAGAGGAGCCCTGTTTCCGCCTCCTAGCTCGACAGGAGGGATCCTTTCCCTGCGTGTTCGGAAAAGAATTCCTGGGTTCCCGTAACATATCAAGAGGGGGCGCTCTCCACAGGAAAGGCGAGAGGAACTCCAGGGTCGTGCCACCATTCCCAGAGACCCCAGATGTCTCAGTCCATTCCAGGGAAGCCTGTTTCCCCGGCACTGCCTCGACTTTCAAACCGAGGATTGAATGACACCACGGTGGCACGTGGGACATCACTGGGGAAAGCCTCGTTGAAAAGCCTGGTGGGAAAGCGTCGTGGGAAAGCCTCATGGGAAAGCCTCGAGGGAATGCCATAGATCCTATGATCCACGGGAAGGGAAGCGTGACACTGCTGCTACAGCTCGGGAGGAAAACGCACGTGCATAACCCCACTGGAGACGAGGACTCACTCCCCTGGGGAGAATTCAGAAGTACCCCAAGAGCGATGTCAGCACTGCAGAGGAATTCTCAGTTTCCGACACCAACTCCACCCAAGGTCTTAGGGCCGGCATCGATGGGAGAGGAATCCCGAGCGGCCCCTGAGCAAATCGCATGGGGGACTGGCCTTTCCTGAGGCCACCAGAGCGTGTCCCTGAGGTCCCTGTCGTAAGTCGAGAGCACCTGCCGCAACTCGAGAAAATCCAGGAGGTTCTGCCCTCCAGGCGAGATGAGGCCCATTTCGCTGAGCGCGTCTAGAGGCTAATCACACCTAATCTCTGGAACTTCCAAAGGGTCCTTCACACCCCTTGCTGCAACTCAAGAATTTCCACGACATTACCCGTCTCCACTCGAGAGGAAGCACAAGAGCTCCGCTCACATCCAGAGGATCCCCGTGTCCGCCTCGTAGCTCGAGAGGAGGGATCCTTTCCCTGTGTGGTTGGGAATGAATTCCCGGCATTCCCGTCGCATCTCAAGATGAGGCGCTCTCCACAGGAAAGGCGAGAGGAACTCAAGGGTCGTGTCACCATTCGCAGAGTCCCCCAGATGTCTCAGTCCATTCCAGGGAAACCTGTTTTCCCTGCACTGCCTTGACTTTCTAGCCGAGGATCGACTCACACCACGGTGGCACGTGGGACAGCCCCTGTGGGAAAGCCTCGTGGGAAAGCCCCATGGGAATGCCTCGTGGGAAAGTCTCTAGGGAAAGCCACAGATCCCTTGATACACGCGAAGGGAAGCGTGACACTGCTGCTACAGCTCTGGAGGAAATCCCACGTGCATGCCCCCACTAGAGACTACGACTGACTCCCCTGGGGAGACTCCAGAAGTACCCCAAGATCCATGTCAGCACTGGAGAGGAATCCTCAAGTTCCGGCACCGAAATCACACAAGGTCGTAGGCCCCGGCATCGACGGGAGAGGAATCCCGAGAGGCCCCTGAGCAACGCGCATGTGGACTGGCCTTTCCTGAGTCCACCAGAGCGGGTCCCTGAGGTCCCCGTCATAAGTCGAGAGCACCTGCCGCAACTCGAGAAAATCCAGGAGGTTCTCTCCTCCAAGCAAGATGAGGCCCATTACCGCTGAGGCGTCTCGAGGCTAATCACACCTAACCTCTGGAACTTCCAAAGGGTCCTTCACACCCTTGCTGCAACTCAAGAAGCTCCCCCATATACCCGTCTCCACTCGAGAGGAAGCCCGAGAGTCCCGCCCACATCCAGAGGAGCCCCGTTACTGCCTCCTAGCTCGAGAGGAGGGATCCTTTCACTGAGTGGTCGGTCAAGTATTCCCGGAGTTCACGTCTCATCTCAAGAGGAGGCGCTCTCCACAGGAAAGGCGAGAGGAACTCCAGATTCGTGCACCCATTCCCAGAGGGCCCCCAGATATCTCAGTCCATTCCATGGAAACCTGTTTCTCCTGCACTGCCTCGACTTTCTAGCCTAGGATCGACACACAACACGGTGACTCGTGGAACAGCCCTGTGGGAAAGCCACGTGGGAAAGCCTCGTGGGAAAGCCTACTGGGAAAGCCTGGAGGGAAATCCACAGATCCCTTGATCCACGCAAAGGGAAGCGCGAAACTGCTGCTACAGCTCGGGAGGAAAGCGCACGTGCAAGCCCCCACTCGTGACGAGGACTGACTCCACTGGGGAGACTCCAGAATTACACCAAGATCCATGTCAGCACTGGAGAGGAATCCTCAGGTTCCGGCACCGATCCACACAAGATCATAGGCCCTGGCATCAACGGGAGAGGAATCCCGGGAGGCCATGAGCAACTCCCATGGGGACTGGCCTTTCCTGAGGCCACCAGAGCGGGTCCCTGAGGTCCCCTTCGTAAGTCGAGAGCACATGCCGCAACTCGAGAAAATCCAGGAGGTTCTCCCCTCCAGGCGAGATGAGGCCCATTTCCGCCTAGGCGCCTCGAGGCTATTCACACCTAAACTCTGGAACTTCCAAAGGGTCCTTCACACCCTTGCTGCAACTCAAGAAGTTCCCCGACATTCCCGTCTCCACTCGAGAGGAAGCACGAGAGTCCCGGCCACATCCAGAGGAGCCCCGTTTCCATCTCCTAGCTAGAGAGGAGGGATCCTTTCCCTGCGAGGTCGGGAAAGTATTCCCGGCGTTCCCGTTCCATCTCAAGAGAAGGCGCTCTCCCACAGGAAAGGCGAGAGGAACTCCAGGGTCGTGCCACCATTCCCAGAGTCAACCAGATGTCTCCGTCCATTCCAGGGAAATCTGTTTTCCCTGCACTGCCTCGACTTTCAAGCCGAGGATCGACTCTCACCACGGTGGCACGTGGGACAGCCCTGTGGGAAAGCCTCGTGGGAAAGCCTCTTGGGAAGCCTCGTGGGAATGCCTCGAGGGAAAGCCACAGATCCCTTGATCCATGCGAAGGGAAGCGCGGACACTGCTGCTACAGCTCAGGGAGGAAAGCGCACGTGCATTGCCCCACTCGAGACGAGGACTGACTCCCCTGGGGAGACTCCAGAAGTACCCCAAGATCCATGTCTGCACTGGCAAGAATCCTCAGTTTCCGGCACCTGACTCCACACAAGGTCTTAGGCCCCAGCATCGACGGGGAGGAGATCCCGAGAGGCCCCCATGCAACTCGCATGGGGACTGGCCTTTCCTGAGGCCACCAGAGAGGGTCCCTGATACGTCCCCGTCGTAAGACGAGAGCACCGCCGCAACTCGAGAAAATCCAGGAGGTTCTCCCCTCCAGGCGAGATGAGGCCCATTTCCGCTGAGGCGTCTCAAGGGTGTTCACACCTAACCTCTGGAACTTCCAAAGGGTCCTTCACACCCTTGCTGCCAACTCAAGAAGTTCCCCTGACATAACCGTCTCCACTCGAGAGGAAGCACGAGAATCTCGCCCACATCCAGAGGAGCGCCCGTTTCCGCTCTCCTAGCTTGAGAGGAGGGATCCGTTCACTGCGTGCTCGGGAAAGAATTGCCGGCTTTCCGTCGCATCTCAAGAGGAGGCGCTCTCCACAGGAAAGGCGAGAGGAACTCCAGGGTCGTTCCACCATTCCCAGAGTCCCCAGATGTCTCAGTCCATTCCAGGGAATACTTTTTTCCCTGCACTGCCTCGACTTTCAAACCGAGGATCGACTCACACCACGGTGGCACGTGGGAGAGCTCTGTGTGAAAGCCTCTTGGGAAAGCCTCGTGGAAAGCCTCAAGGGAAAGCCCTGGTCCCTTGATCCACGCGAAGGAAGGGTGACAGTGCTGCTACAGCTCGGAAGGAAAGCGCACGTGCATGCCGCCACTCGAGACGACGAGTGACTCCCCTGGGAGACTCCGGCAGTACCCCAAGATCCATGTCAGCACTGGAGAGGAATCCTCAGGTTCCGGCACCGAGTCCACACAAGGTCTTAGGCCCCGGCATCGACGGGAGAAGAATCCCGAGAGGCCCGGAGCAACTGGCCTGGGGACTGGCCTTTCCTGAGGCCACCAGAGCGGGTCCCTGAGGTCCCCGTGGTAAGTCGAGAGCACCGCCGTAACTCTTGAAAATCCAGGAGGTTCTCCCCTCCAGGCGAGATGAGGCCCTTTTCGGATGAGGCTCCTCGAGGCTAATCACACCTAAACGCTGGAATTTCCCAAGGATCCTTAACACCTTGCTGCAACGCAAGAAGTTCCCCGACATACCCGACTCCACTCGAGAAGAAGCGAGAGTCCCGCCCACATCCAGAGGAGCCCCGTTTCCGCTCCGCAGCTCTAGAGGAGTGATCTTTCCCTGCGTGGTCGGGAAAGAATTCCCGGCGTTCTTGTCGCATCTCAAGAGAGGCGGCCACCCACTTGAAACGCGAGAAGAACTCCAGGTTCGTGCCACCGTTCCCACACTCCCCCAGATGTCTCATTCCATTCCACGGAAACCTGTTTTCCCTGCACTGCCCTCGACTTCCAAGCTGAGGATAGACTCACACTACGGTGGCATGTGGGACAGCCCTTTGGGAAAGCCTGGTGGGAAAGTCTCCTGGGAAAGCCTCGAGGGAAAGCCACAGATCCCATGATCCACGCGAAGGGAAGCGAGACACTGCTGCTACAGCTCAGGAGGAAAACACACGTGCATGTCCCCTCTCGCGACGAGGAATGACTCCCTGGGGGACACCAGAAGAACCCAAGATCCATATCAGCACTGGAGAGGAATCCTCAGGTTGCGGCACAGACTCCACACAAGGCAGGCCCGCATCGATGGGAGAGGAATCCCGAGAGGCCCCGAGCAACTGCAGGGACTGGCCTTTCCTGAGGCCACCAGAGGGGTCCCTGAGGTCCCAGTCGTAAGTCGAGAGCACCTGCCACAACACGAGAAAATCCAGGAGGTTCTCCCTCCCAGGCGAGATGAGGCCTCATTTCCGCTGAGGCGTCTCGAGGCTAATCACACCTTACCTCTGGAACTTCCAAAGGGTCCTTCACACCTTGCTGCAACTCAACAAGTTCCCCCACATACCCTTCTCACACTCGAGAGGAAAGCACGAGAGTCCCGCCCACATCCAGAGGAGCCCCGTTTCCGCCTGCTAGCTCGAGAGGAGGGATCCTTTCCCTGCATGGTCGGGAAAGAATTTCTTATGCGTCTTTTTTCCTTTTCATCGA
>NW_017193637.1:0-9712 GCF_001704415.2 Capra hircus
AACCCACCAGCCCCTAAGCCCTCCCCAAGGACGCCTGGCACCTAAGTGCAAAGGGCAAGGCAGGAGCGGAGCTGAGGCAAGGAAGTAACCAGTGGCGTCTCCCAGCCTCACACAGCCTGCTCTTCCCTGGAGAGGGAGCCTAAAAGCAAGGCAAGTCTGGGCATGCTCGGCCCCCGGCAGAGCAGCCTCGCGCAGGGGGACGCTGCCAGATCGGGGCTCTGAGCAGAGCTAGAGCTCTGCCTTACTGGAGGCGCTCTTAGCTCCGTGCAAGCAGGGTTTCAGCTTGAGGGGCTGGGCTGCCTCCTCTCCTCTTCCCCTAGGAGGCTCGCTTCCCTGCTGGCTGTGCACTCGCCTATCAGGCGGGGCTCAGGGCTCCTCCAGCAGGTCTTGCCTCAGGGGCTGCTTCCCCTGAGTTGGGGATGCGGGCGTGAACCCAGACACGCAGGATCAGGCCACAACCACCTGCACATGTCTCTGTTGGGGAGGAGAGTGCTAGGGAAGCTACGTCTGTCACACACTTTCTAGGCACCCACGGAGTCAGCCTCTAGGTGTGCGGGGCTGCAAACCCAGCCAGGGGCCCTTGAACCTGGTGCTCTCCGTGCAGCGCTGAGTCTGGGCAGCCAAGCAACCGCTGAAGGATACCTGCTGTTGCCCTCGCTTCCCTCTGACAGAGCTCTCACTGCTGGAGCCGGTGTGCAACCCACCAGCCCCTGAGCCCCTGGACGCTTGGGACCTAAGTGCAAAGGACAAGAGCTGAAGCCAGGAAGGCGGAAGTGGCGTCTCCCAGCCTCACACAGCCTGCTCCTTCCTGGGGAGGGAGCCTAAAAGCAAGGCAAGTCTGGGCAAGGCTCGCCCATGGCAGAACAAGCCCCACGCCAGGAACTCTGTCAGATCGGGCCTCTGAGCAGAGCTAGAGCTCTGCAGTACTGGAGGCGCACTTGGCTCCGTGCAAGCAGGGCTTTCAGCTTGACGGGGCTGGGCTGCCTCCTCTTCCCCCGAGGAGGCTCGCTTCCCTGCTGGCTCTGCACTCGCCTATCAGGCGGGGGCGCAGGGCTCCTCCAGCAGGTCTTGCCTCAGGGGCTGCTTCCCCTGAGCTGGTCCTGTGGGCGGGAACCCAGACACCCAGTATAAGGCCCCAACCACCTGCACATGTCTCTGCTGGGGAGGAGAGTGCTAGGGAACCTACGTCTGTCACACACTCTCAGGGCACCCACAGAGACAGCCTTTGGTTGTCCGGGGCTGCAGACTCCAGCCAGGGGCCCTGGGAGCCTGGTGTTCTCCGTGCGGCGCTGAGTCTGGGCGGCAAAGCAACCGCAGAAGGAGCCCTGCTTTTGCCCTTCGCTTCCCTCTGACAGAGCTCTCACTGATGGAGCCCTTGTCAGTGTGCAACCCAGCAGCCCCTGAGCCCTCCTCAAGGACGCTTGGGAGCTAAGTGCATAGGCAAGGCAGGAGCATAGCTGAAGCCAGGAAGGCGCCAGTGGCGTCTCCCAGCCTCACACAGCCTGCTCCTTCCTGGAGAGGGAGCCTAAAAGCAAGGCAAGTCTGGGCAAGGCTCGCCCATGGCAGAGCAGCCTCGCGACGGGAACTCTGCCAGATCGGGGCTCTGAGCAGAGCTAGAGCTCTGCCGAACTGGAGGCGCACTTGGCTCCGTGCAAGCAAGGCTTTCAGCTTGACGGGGCTGGGCTGCCTCCTCTTCCCCCGAGGAGGCTCGCTTCCCTGCTGGCTCTGCATTCGCCTATCAGGCGGGGGCGCAGGGCTCCTCCAGCAGGTCTTGCCTCAGGGGCTGCTTCCCCTGAGCTGGTGCTGTGGGCGGGAACCCAGACACGCAGGATCAGGCCCCAACCACCTGCACATGTCTCTGCTGGGGAGGAGAGTGCTAGGGAACCTACGTCTGTCATATACTCTCTGGGCACCCACGGAGACAGCCTTTGGTTCTCCGGGGCTGAAGACGCCTGCCAGGGGCCCTGGGAGCCTCGTGCTCTCCGTGCGGCGCTGAGTCTGGGCAGCCAAGCAACCGCTGAAGGATACCTGCTGTTACCCTCGCCTCCCTCTGACAGAGCTCTCACTGCTGGAGCCCTTGGCAGTGTGCAACCCACCAGCCCCTGAGCCCTCCTCAAGGACGCTTGGAACCTAAGGGCAAAGGCAAGGCAGGAGCAGAGCTGAAGGCAGGAAGGCGCCAGTGGCGTCTCCCAGCCTCACACAGGCTGCTCCTTCCTGGGAGGGAGCCTAAAAGCAAGGCAAGTCTGGGCAAGGCTCGCCCATGGCAGAAGGGCCCAACGCCAGTAACTCTGCGAGATCGGGGCTCTGAGCAGAGCTAGAGCTCTGCCGAACAGGAGGCCCACTTAGCTCCGTGCAAGCAGGGCTTTCAGCATGACAGGGCTGGGCTGCCTCCTCTTCCCCCTAGGAGGCTCGCTTCCCTGCTGGCTGTGCACTCGCCTATCAGGCGGGGGCTCAGGGCTCCTCCAGCAGGTCTTGCCTCAGGGGCTGCTTCCCCTGAGTTGGGGCTGTGGGCGGAACCCAGACACGCAGGATCAGGCCCCAACCACCTGCACATGTCTCTGCTGGGGAGGAGAGTGCTAGGGAACCTACGTCTGTCATACACTTTTTGGGCGAACACGGAATCAGCCTCCCGGTGTGCGGGGCTGAAGACCCCAGCCAGGGGCCCTGGGAGCCTGGTGCTCTCCGTGCGGCGCTGAGTCTGGCCGGCCACGCATCCGCTGGAGGAGTCCTGCAGTTGCCCTTCCCTTCCCTCTGACAGAGCTCTCACTGCTGGATCCCTTGGCAGTGTGCAACCCACCAGCCCCTAAGCCCTCCCCAAGGACGCCTGGCACCTAAGTGCAAAGGCAAGGCAGGAGCGGAGCTGAGGCAAGGAAGTAACCAGTGGCGTCTCCCAGCCTCACACAGCCTGCTCTTCCCTGGAGAGGGAGCCTAAAAGCAAGGCAAGTCTGGGCAATGCTCGGCCCCGGCAGAGCAGCCTCGCGCAGGGGACGCTGCCAGATCGGGGCTCTGAGCAGAGCTAGAGCTCTGCCTTACTGGAGGCGCTCTTAGCTCCGTGCAAGCAGGGTTTCAGCTTGAGGGGCTGGGCTGCCTCCTCTTCCCCCTAGGAGGCTCGCTTCCCTGCTGGCTGTGCACTCGCCTATCAGGCGGGGGCTCAGGGCTCCTCCAGCAGGTCTTGCCTCAGGGGCTGCTTCCCCTGAGTTGGGGATGCGGGCGTGAACCCAGACACGCAGGATCAGGCCCCAACCACCTGCACATGTCTCTGTTGGGGAGGAGAGTGCTAGGGAAGCTACGTCTGTCACACACTTTCTAGGCACCCACGGAGTCAGCCTCTAGGTGTGCGGGGCTGCAAACCCCAGCCAGGGGCCCTTGGAACCTGGTGCTCTCCGTGCAGCGCTGAGTCTGGGCAGCCAAGCAACCGCTGAAGGATACCTGCTGTTGCCCTCGCTTCCCTCTGACAGAGCTCTCACTGCTGGAGCCCTTGGCAGTGTGCAACCCACCAGCCCCTGAGCCCTCCTCAAGGACGCTTGGGACCTAAGTGCAAAGGACAAGAGCTGAAGCCAGGAAGGCGGAAGTGGCGTCTCCCAGCCTCACACAGCCTGCTCCTTCCTGGGAGGGAGCCTAAAAGCAAGGCAAGTCTGGGCAAGGCTCGCCCATGGCAGAACAAGCCCCACGCCAGGAACTCTGTCAGATCGGGCCTCTGAGCAGAGCTAGAGCTCTGCAGTACTGGAGGCGCACTTGGCTCCGTGCAAGCAGGGCTTTCAGCTTGACGGGGCTGGGCTGCCTCCTCTTCCCCCGAGGAGGCTCGCTTCCCTGCTGGCTCTGCACTCGCCTATCAGGCGGGGCGCAGGGCTCCTCCAGCAGGTCTTGCCTCAGGGGCTGCTTCCCCTGAGCTGGTCCTGTGGGCGGGAACCCAGACACCCAGTATAAGGCCCCAACCACCTGCACATGTCTCTGCTGGGGAGGAGAGTGCTAGGGAACCTACGTCTGTCACACACTCTCAGGGCACCCACAGAGACAGCCTTTGGTTGTCCGGGGCTGCAGACTCCAGCCAGGGGCCCTGGGAGCCTGGTGTTCTCCGTGCGGCGCTGAGTCTGGGCGGCAAAGCAACCGCAGAAGGAGCCCTGCTTTTGCCCTTCGCTTCCCTCTGACAGAGCTCTCACTGATGGAGCCCTTGTCAGTGTGCAACCCAGCAGCCCCTGAGCCCTCCTCAAGGACGCTTGGGAGCTAAGTGCATAGGCAAGGCAGGAGCATAGCTGAAGCCAGGAAGGCGCCAGTGGCGTCTCCCAGCCTCACACAGCCTGCTCCTTCCTGGAGAGGGAGCCTAAAAGCAAGGCAAGTCTGGGCAAGGCTCGCCCATGGCAGAGCAGCCTCGCGACGGGAACTCTGCCAGATCGGGGCTCTGAGCAGAGCTAGAGCTCTGCCGAACTGGAGGCGCACTTGGCTCCGTGCAAGCAAGGCTTTCAGCTTGACGGGGCTGGGCTGCCTCCTCTTCCCCCGAGGAGGCTCGCTTCCCTGCTGGCTCTGCATTCGCCTATCAGGCGGGGGCGCAGGGCTCCTCCAGCAGGTCTTGCCTCAGGGGCTGCTTCCCCTGAGCTGGTGCTGTGGGCGGGAACCCAGACACGCAGGATCAGGCCCCAACCACCTGCACATGTCTCTGCTGGGGAGGAGAGTGCTAGGGAACCTACGTCTGTCATATACTCTCTGGGCACCCACGGAGACAGCCTTTGGTTCTCCGGGGCTGAAGACGCCTGCCAGGGGCCCTGGGAGCCTCGTGCTCTCCGTGCGGCGCTGAGTCTGGGCAGCCAAGCAACCGCTGAAGGATACCTGCTGTTACCCTCGCCTCCCTCTGACAGAGCTCTCACTGCTGGAGCCCTTGGCAGTGTGCAACCCACCAGCCCCTGAGCCCTCCTCAAGGACGCTTGGAACCTAAGGGCAAAGGCAAGGCAGGAGCAGAGCTGAAGGCAGGAAGGCGCCAGTGGCGTCTCCCAGCCTCACACAGGCTGCTCCTTCCTGGGGAGGGAGCCTAAAAGCAAGGCAAGTCTGGGCAAGGCTCGCCCATGGCAGAAGGGCCCAACGCCAGTAACTCTGCGAGATCGGGGCTCTGAGCAGAGCTAGAGCTCTGCCGAACAGGAGGCCCACTTAGCTCCGTGCAAGCAGGGCTTTCAGCATGACAGGGCTGGGCTGCCTCCTCTTCCCCCTAGGAGGCTCGCTTCCCTGCTGGCTGTGCACTCGCCTATCAGGCGGGGGCTCAGGGCTCCTCCAGCAGGTCTTGCCTCAGGGGCTGCTTCCCCTGAGTTGGGGCTGTGGGCGGGAACCCAGACACGCAGGATCAGGCCCCAACCACCTGCACATGTCTCTGCTGGGGAGGAGAGTGCTAGGGAACCTACGTCTGTCATACACTTTTTGGGCGAACACGGAATCAGCCTCCCGGTGTGCGGGGCTGAAGACCCCAGCCAGGGGCCCTGGGAGCCTGGTGCTCTCCGTGCGGCGCTGAGTCTGGCCGGCCACGCATCCGCTGGAGGAGTCCTGCAGTTGCCCTTCCCTTCCCTCTGACAGAGCTCTCACTGCTGGATCCCTTGGCAGTGTGCAACCCACCAGCCCCTAAGCCCTCCCCAAGGACGCCTGGCACCTAAGTGCAAAGGCAAGGCAGGAGCGGAGCTGAGGCAAGGAAGTAACCAGTGGCGTCTCCCAGCCTCACACAGCCTGCTCTTCCCTGGAGAGGGAGCCTAAAAGCAAGGCAAGTCTGGGCAATGCTCGCCCCGGCAGAGCAGCCTCGCGCAGGGGACGCTGCCAGATCGGGGCTCTGAGCAGAGCTAGAGCTCTGCCTTACTGGAGGCGCTCTTAGCTCCGTGCAAGCAGGGTTTCAGCTTGAGGGGGCTGGGCTGCCTCCTCTTCCCCCTAGGAGGCTCGCTTCCCTGCTGGCTGTGCACTCGCCTATCAGGCGGGGCTCAGGGCTCCTCCAGCAGGTCTTGCCTCAGGGGCTGCTTCCCCTGAGTTGGGGATGCGGGCGTGAACCCAGACACGCAGGATCAGGCCCCAACCACCTGCACATGTCTCTGTTGGGGAGGAGAGTGCTAGGGAAGCTACGTCTGTCACACACTTTCTAGGCACCCACGGAGTCAGCCTCTAGGTGTGCGGGGCTGCAAACCCCAGCCAGGGGCCCTTGGAACCTGGTGCTCTCCGTGCAGCGCTGAGTCTGGGCAGCCAAGCAACCGCTGAAGGATACCTGCTGTTGCCCTCGCTTCCCTCTGACAGAGCTCTCACTGCTGGAGCCCTTGGCAGTGTGCAACCCACCAGCCCCTGAGCCCTCCTCAAGGACGCTTGGGACCTAAGTGCAAAGGACAAGAGCTGAAGCCAGGAAGGCGGAAGTGGCGTCTCCCAGCCTCACACAGCCTGCTCCTTCCTGGGGAGGGAGCCTAAAAGCAAGGCAAGTCTGGGCAAGGCTCGCCCATGGCAGAACAAGCCCCACGCCAGGAACTCTGTCAGATCGGGCCTCTGAGCAGAGCTAGAGCTCTGCAGTACTGGAGGCGCACTTGGCTCCGTGCAAGCAGGGCTTTCAGCTTGACGGGGCTGGGCTGCCTCCTCTTCCCCCGAGGAGGCTCGCTTCCCTGCTGGCTCTGCACTCGCCTATCAGGCGGGGGCGCAGGGCTCCTCCAGCAGGTCTTGCCTCAGGGGCTGCTTCCCCTGAGCTGGTCCTGTGGGCGGGAACCCAGACACCCAGTATAAGGCCCCAACCACCTGCACATGTCTCTGCTGGGAGGAGAGTGCTAGGGAACCTACGTCTGTCACACACTCTCAGGGCACCCACAGAGACAGCCTTTGGTTGTCCGGGGCTGCAGACTCCAGCCAGGGGCCCTGGGAGCCTGGTGTTCTCCGTGCGGCGCTGAGTCTGGGCGGCAAAGCAACCGCAGAAGGAGCCCTGCTTTTGCCCTTCGCTTCCCTCTGACAGAGCTCTCACTGATGGAGCCCTTGTCAGTGTGCAACCCAGCAGCCCCTGAGCCCTCCTCAAGGACGCTTGGAGCTAAGTGCATAGGCAAGGCAGGAGCATAGCTGAAGCCAGGAAGGCGCCAGTGGCGTCTCCCAGCCTCACACAGCCTGCTCCTTCCTGGAGAGGGAGCCTAAAAGCAAGGCAAGTCTGGGCAAGGCTCGCCCATGGCAGAGCAGCCTCGCGACGGGAACTCTGCCAGATCGGGGCTCTGAGCAGAGCTAGAGCTCTGCCGAACTGGAGGCGCACTTGGCTCCGTGCAAGCAAGGCTTTCAGCTTGACGGGGCTGGGCTGCCTCCTCTTCCCCCGAGGAGGCTCGCTTCCCTGCTGGCTCTGCATTCGCCTATCAGGCGGGGGCGCAGGGCTCCTCCAGCAGGTCTTGCCTCAGGGGCTGCTTCCCCTGAGCTGGTGCTGTGGGCGGGAACCCAGACACGCAGGATCAGGCCCCAACCACCTGCACATGTCTCTGCTGGGGAGGAGAGTGCTAGGGAACCTACGTCTGTCATATACTCTCTGGGCACCCACGGAGACAGCCTTTGGTTCTCCGGGGCTGAAGACGCCTGCCAGGGGCCCTGGGAGCCTCGTGCTCTCCGTGCGGCGCTGAGTCTGGGCAGCCAAGCAACCGCTGAAGGATACCTGCTGTTACCCTCGCCTCCCTCTGACAGAGCTCTCACTGCTGGAGCCCTTGGCAGTGTGCAACCCACCAGCCCCTGAGCCCTCCTCAAGGACGCTTGGAACCTAAGGGCAAAGGCAAGGCAGGAGCAGAGCTGAAGGCAGGAAGGCGCCAGTGGCGTCTCCCAGCCTCACACAGGCTGCTCCTTCCTGGGAGGGAGCCTAAAAGCAAGGCAAGTCTGGGCAAGGCTCGCCCATGGCAGAAGGGCCCAACGCCAGTAACTCTGCGAGATCGGGGCTCTGAGCAGAGCTAGAGCTCTGCCGAACAGGAGGCCCACTTAGCTCCGTGCAAGCAGGGCTTTCAGCATGACAGGGCTGGGCTGCCTCCTCTTCCCCCTAGGAGGCTCGCTTCCCTGCTGGCTGTGCACTCGCCTATCAGGCGGGGCTCAGGGCTCCTCCAGCAGGTCTTGCCTCAGGGGCTGCTTCCCCTGAGTTGGGGCTGTGGGGGGGAACCCAGACACGCAGGATCAGGCCCCAACCACCTGCACATGTCTCTGCTGGGGAGGAGAGTGCTAGGGAACCTACGTCTGTCATACACTTTTTGGGCGAACACGGAATCAGCCTCCCGGTGTGCGGGGCTGAAGACCCCAGCCAGGGGCCCTGGGAGCCTGGTGCTCTCCGTGCGGCGCTGAGTCTGGCCGGCCACGCATCCGCTGGAGGAGTCCTGCAGTTGCCCTTCCCTTCCCTCTGACAGAGCTCTCACTGCTGGATCCCTTGGCAGTGTGCAACCCACCAGCCCCTAAGCCCTCCCCAAGGACGCCTGGCACCTAAGTGCAAAGGCAAGGCAGGAGCGGAGCTGAGGCAAGGAAGTAACCAGTGGCGTCTCCCAGCCTCACACAGCCTGCTCTTCCCTGGAGAGGGAGCCTAAAAGCAAGGCAAGTCTGGGCAATGCTCGCCCCCGGCAGAGCAGCCTCGCGCAGGGGACGCTGCCAGATCGGGGCTCTGAGCAGAGCTAGAGCTCTGCCTTACTGGAGGCGCTCTTAGCTCCGTGCAAGCAGGGTTTCAGCTTGAGGGGGCTGGGCTGCCTCCTCTTCCCCCTAGGAGGCTCGCTTCCCTGCTGGCTGTGCACTCGCCTATCAGGCGGGGCTCAGGGCTCCTCCAGCAGGTCTTGCCTCAGGGGCTGCTTCCCCTGAGTTGGGGATGCGGGCGTGAACCCAGACACGCAGGATCAGGCCCCAACCACCTGCACATGTCTCTGCTGGGGAGGAGAGTGCTAGGGAAGCTACGTCTGTCACACACTTCTCTAGGCACCCACGGAGACAGCCTTTGGTTGTCGGGGCTGCAAGACCCAGCCAGGGGCCCTGGAACCTGGTGCTCTCCGTGCGGCGCTGAGTCTGGGCGCCAAGCAACCGCTGAAGGATACCTGCTTTTGCCCTCGCTTCCCTCTGACAGAGCTCTCACTGCTGGAGCCCTTGCAGTGTGCAACCCACCAGCCCCTGAGCCCTCCTCAAGGACGCTTGGGACCTAAGTGCAAGGCAAGGCAGGAGCAAGCTGAAGCCAGGAAGGCGCCAGTGGCGTCTCCCAGCCTCACACAGCCTGCTCCTTCCTGGGAGAGGGAGCCTAAAAGCAAGGCAAGTCTGGGCAAGGCTCGCCCATGGCAGAGCAAGCCTCGCGACGGGAACTCTGCCAGATCGGGGCTCTGAGCAGAGCTAGAGCTCTGCCGAACTGGAGGCGCACTTGGCTCCGTGCAAGCAAGGCTTTCAGCTTGACGGGGCTGGGCTGCCTCCTCTTCCCCCGAGGAGGCTCGCTTCCCTGCTGGCTCTGCACTCGCCTATCAGGCGGGGGCGCAGGGCTCCTCCAGCAGGTCTTGCCTCAGGGGCTGCTTCCCTGAGCTGGTGCTGTGGGCGGGAACCCAGACACGCAGGATCAGGCCCCAACCACCTGCACATGTCTCTGCTGGGGAGGAGAGTGCTAGGGAACCTACGTCTGTCATATACTCTCTGGGCACCCACGGAGACAGCCTTTGGTTCTCCGGGGCTGAAGACGCCTGCCAGGGGCCCT
Source organism: Capra hircus (assembly GCF_001704415.2). NCBI lineage: Eukaryota > Metazoa > Chordata > Mammalia > Artiodactyla > Bovidae > Capra > Capra hircus. The sequence continues at coordinate 9,659 of NW_017193637.1, forward strand.
GGGAGCCTCTGTGCTCTCCGTGCGGCGCTGAGTCTGGGCAGCCAAGCAACCGCT
>NW_017193638.1:0-9712 GCF_001704415.2 Capra hircus
TGCCTCAACTTCAAGCCGAAGATCGACTCACACAACGGTTGGCACGTGGGGCAGCCCCCTGTGGGAAAGCCTCGTGGGAAAGCGCACAGATCCCTTGATCCACGCGAAGGAAGCGGCGACACTGCTGCTGCCAGCTCGGAGGAAAGCGCCACGTGCATGCCCCCACTCGAGACGAGGACTGACTCCCCTTAGGAGACTCCAGAATTACCCAAGTTCCACGTCGGCACTGTGAGAGGAATCCTCAGGTTCCGGCATCTTACTCCACGCAAGGTCTTAGGCCCGGCATCGATGGGAGGGAATCCGAGAGGCCCCCGAAGAACTCGCATGGGATTGGCCTTTCTGAGGCCACCAGAGCGGGTCCCTGAGGTCCCCGTCGTAAGTCGAGAGCACCTGCTGAAACTCGAGAAAATCCAGGAGGTTCTCCCCTCCAGGCGAGATGAGGCCCATTTCCGCTGAGGCGTCTCGAGGCTAATCACACCTAACCTCTGGAGCTTACAAAGGGTCCTTCACACCCTTGCTGCAACCTAAGAAGTTCCCCGACATACCCCGTCTCCACTCGAGAGGAAGCACGAGAGCCCGCCCAAATTCAGGGGAGCCCCGTTTCCTCCTCCTAGCTGGAGTGGAGGGATCCTTTCCCTGCGTGTCGGGGAAAGAATTCCCGGCGTTTCCCGTCGCATCTCAAGAGGAGGCCGCTCTCCACAGGAAAGGCGAGAGGAACTCCATTGATCCACGCAAGGAAGCGTGACACTGCTGCTACTGCTCGGGAGGAAAGCCCCACGTGCATGCCCTGACTCGAGACGAGGACTGACTCCCCTGGGGAGACTCCAGAAGTACCCCAAGATCCACGTCAGCACTGGAGAGGAATCCTCAGGTTCCGGCACTGACTCTGCACAAGATCTTAGGCCCGGCAACGACGGGAGAGGAATCCTGAGAGGCCCCGAGTAACTCGCATGGGGACTGGCCTTTCCTGAGGCCACCAGAGCGGGTCCCTTAGGTCCCCGTCGTAAGTCGAGAGCACCTGCCGCAACTCGAGAAAATCCAGGAGGTTCTCCCCTTCAGGCGAGATGAGGCCCATTTCCGCTGAGGCGTCTCGAGGCTAATAACACCTAACATCTGGAACTTCCAAGGGGTCCTTCACACCCTTGCTGCAACTCAAGACTTCCCAGACATACCCGTCTCCACGGAAAGGAAGCACGAGAGTTCCGCCCACATCCAGAGGAGCCCCGTTTCCGTCTCCTAGCTCGAGAGAGGGATCCTTTCCCTGCGTGTTCGGGAAAGAATTCCCGGCGTTTCCGTCGCATCTCAAGAGGAGGCGCTCTCCATGGAAAGCGAGAGGAATCCAGAGTCGTGCCACCATTCCCAGAGTCCCCAGATGTCTCAGTCCATTCCAGGGAAACCTGTTTTCCCAGCTCTGCTCGACTTTCAAGACTAGGATCGACTCACACAACGGTGGCACGTGGACAGCCCTGTGGGAAAGCTCGTGGGAAAGCCTCGTGGAAAGCCTCGAGGGAAAGCCACAGATCCTTGATCCACGCGAAGGGAAGTGCGACACTGCTGCTACAGCTCGGAGGAAAGCGCACGTTCATGCCCCCATCGAGACGAGGACTGACTCCCTGGGAGACTCCATAATATCCCAAGATCCATGTCAGCACTGGAGGGAATCCTCAGGTTCCGGCACCACTCCACACAAGATCTTAGGCCCGCATCGACGGGAGAGGAATCCGAGAGGCCCGAGCAGCTCGCATGGGACTGGCCTTTCCTGAGCACCAGAGCGGGTCCCTGAGGTCCCCATCGTAAGTCGAGAGCACCTGCCGCAACTCGGGAAAATCCAGGAGGTTCTCCCCTCCAGGCGAGATGAGGCCCATTTGCGCTGAGGCGTCCTCCAAGCTAATCACAACCTAAACTCTGGGCTTCCAAAGGGTCCTTCACACCCTTGCTGCAACTCAAGAAGTTCCTCGACTTACCCGTCTCCACTCGAGAGGAAACACGAGAGTCCCGCCCAAATCCAGAGGAGCCCCGTTTCCGCCTCCTAGCTCGAAAGGAGGCATCCATTCCCTGCGTGGTCGGGAAAGAATTCCTGGCGTTCCTGTCGGCATCTCAAGAGGAGGCGCTCTCCACAGGAAAGGCGAGAGGAACTCCTGGGTCGTGCCACCATTCCCAGAGTCCCCCAGATGTCTCAGTCCATTCTAGGGACACCTGTTTTCCCTGCACTGCCTCGACTTTCAAGCCGAGGATCGACTCACACCACGGTGGCACGTGGGACATCCCTGTGGGAAAGCCTCGTGGGAAAGACTCGTCGGAAAGCCTCGAGGGTAAGCCACAGATCCCTTGTTCCAAGCGAAGGGAAGTGTGACACTGTTGCTACGGCTCGAGAGGAAAGCGCACGTGCTGGCCCGCACTCGAGACGAGGACTGATCCCCTGGGGAGACTCAGAAGTACCCAAGATCCAAGTCAGCACTGGAAGGAATCTCAGTTCCGGCACGACTCCACACAAGGCTTAGGCCCAGATCGACGGGAGAGGAATCCCGAGAGCCCCGAGCAACTGCATGGGACTGGCCTTTCCTGAGGCCACCAGACGGGTCCCTGAGGTCCCTGTCGTAAGTCGAGAGCACCTGCCGCAACTCGAGAAAATCCAGGAGGTTCTCCCCTCCAGGCGAGATGAGGCCCATTTCCGCTGAGGCTTCTCGAGGCTGATCACATCTAAACTCTGGAACTTCCAAAGGGTCCTTCACACCCTTGCTGCAACTCAAGATGTTCCCCGACATACCCGTCTACACTGGAGAGGAAGCCACGAGAGTCCGGCCCCACATCCAGAGTAGCCCCGTTTCCTCCTCATAGCTCGAGAGGAGGGATCCTTTCCCTGCGTGTTCGGGAAAGAATTTCCGGCGTTCCCGTCGCATCTCAAGAGGAGGCGCTCTCCACAGGAAAGGCGAGAGGAACTGCAGGGTCGTGCCACCATTCCCAGAGTCCCCCAGATGTCTCAGTCCATTCCAGGGAAACCTGCTTTCCCTGCACTGCCTCGACTTTCAGCCGAGGATCCACTCACACCACGGTGGCACGTGGGACAGCCCTGTGGGAAAGTCTCGTGGGAAAGCCTCGAGGCAAAGCCACAGATCCCTTGATCTACCGAAGGGAAGCGTGACACTGCTGCTACAGCTCGTGAGGAAAGCGCATCTGCAGGCCCCCACTCAAGACGAGGACTGACGCCCCTGGGGAGACTACAGAAGTACCACAAGATCCATGTCGGGACTGAAGAGGAATCCTCAGGTTCCGGCAACGACTCCACACCAGCTCTTAGGCCCAAGCATCGACAGGAGAGGAATCCCGAGAGGCCCCAAGCAACTCGCATGGGAACTGGCCTTTCCTGAGGCCACCAGAGCGGGTCCCTGGGGTCCCCATCGTAAGTGGCGAGCACATGCCGGCAACTGGGGAAAATCCAGGAGGTTCTCCCCTCCAGGAGAATGAGGCTCATTTGCGCTGAGGCGTCTCAGGGATAATCACATCTAGCCTCTGGAACTTCCAAAGGGTCCCTGACACCCTTGCTGCAACTCAAGAAGTTCCCCGACATACCCGTCTCCACTCGAGAGGAAGCACGAGAGTCCCGCCCACATACAGAGGAGTCCCGTCTGCCTCGCAGCTCGAGAGGAGGAATATTTTCCCTGCGTGGTCGGGAAAGAATTCCCGGCGTTCCCGTCGCATCTCAAGAGGAGGGGCTCTCCACAGGAAAGGCGAGAGGAACTCCAGGGTAGTGCCACCATTCCAGGAGTCCCCCAGATGTCTCAGTCCATTCCAGGGAAACCTGTTTTCCCTGCACTGCCTCGACTTTCAAGCCGAGGATCAACTCACACCACGGTGGCGCGTAGGACAACCCTTTGGGAAAGCCTGGTGGGAAAGCCTGGTGGGAAAGCCTCATGGGAAAGCCTCGAGGGAAAGCCACAGATGCTTTGATCCACGCGAAGGGAAGCGTGACACTTCTGCTAAGGCTCGGAAGGAAAGCCCACGTGCAAGCCCCACTCGAGACGAGCACTGACTCCCCTGGGGAGACTCCAGAAGTACCCCAAGATCAATGTCAGCACTGGAGAGGAAACCTCAGGTCTGGCACCGACTCCACACAAGGTCTTAGGCACCAGCATCGACAGGTGAGGAATCCCGAGAGGCCCCTGAGCAACTCGCATGGGGACTGTTCTTTCCTGAGGCCACCAGAGCGGGTCCCTGAAGTCCCCGTCGTAAGTCGAGAGCACCTGCCGCAACTCGAGAAAATCCAGGAGGTACACCCCTCCAGGCAGATAAGGCCCATTTCCGCTGAGGCGTCTCGAGGCTAATCACACCTAACCTCTGGAACTTCCAAAGGGTCCTTCACACCCTTGATGCACTCAAGAAGTTCCCCGACATACCAGTCTCCACTCGAAAGGAAGCACGAGAGTCCCGCCCACATCCAGAGGAGTCCCGTTTCCGCCTTCTAGCTCGACAGGAGGGATCCTTTCCCTGCGTGTTCGGGAAAGAATTCCCCGTGTTTCCGTCGCACCTGAAGAGGAGGCGCTCTCCACAGGAAAGGCGAGAGGAACTCCAGGGTCGTGCACCATTCCCAGAGTCTCCCAGATGTCTCAGTCCATTCCAGGGAAATCTGTTTTCCCCTACACTGCCTCGATTTTCAAGCCGAGGAACGACTCACACCACGGTTGCACGTGGTACAGCCCTGTGGGAAAGCCTCGTGGGAAAGCCTCGTGGGAAAGCCTCGTGGGAAAGCCTCGAGGGAAAGCCCTGATTCCTTGATCCACGCGAAGGGAAGCGTGACACTGCTGCTACAGCTCGGGAGGAAAGCGCACGTGCATGCCCCCACTCGAGACGAGGACTGACTCCCCTTGGGAGACTCCAGAATGTACCCCAAGATCCATGTCAGCACTGGGAGAGAATCCTCTAGGTTCCGGCACCGGACAAGACACAAGGTCTTAGGCGCCGGCATCGACGGGAGAGGATTCCCGAGAGGCCTCCGAACAACTCGCATGGGGACTGGCCTTTCCTGAGACCAAAGAGCGGGTCCCTGAGGTCCCCGTCGTAAGTCGAGAGCACCTGCCGTAACTCCGAGAAAATCCTAGGAGGTTCTCCCCTCCAGGGGAGATGAGGCCCATTTCCGCTGAGGCGTCTGGAGGCTAATCACAATCTCACATCTGGAACTTCAAAGGGTCCTTCACACCCTTGCTGCAACTCAGGAAGTTCCCCGACATACCCGTCTCCACTCGAGAGGAAGCACGAGAGTCCCGCCCAAATCCAGAGGAGCCCAGTTTTCCGCCTCCTAGCTCGAGAGGAGGGATCCGTTCCCTGCATGGTCGGGAAAGAATTCCCCGGCCGTTCCCGTCGCTTCTCAAGAGGAGGCACTCTCCACAGGAAAGGCGAGAGGAACTCCCAGGGTCGTGCCACCATTCGCAGAGTCCCCCAGATGTCTCAGTCCATTCCAGGGAAACCTGTTTTCCCCTGAACTGCCTCGACGTTCAAGCCGAGGATCGACTCACACCACGGTGGCACGTGGGACAGCCCTGTGGGAAAGCCTCGTGGGGAAATCCTCGTGGTAAAGCCTCGAGAGAAAGCCACAGATCCCTTGATCTACGCGAAGGAAGCGTGACACTGCCTCTACAGCTCGCAGGAAATCGCACATGCATGCCCCACTCGAGACGAGGACTGACTCCCCTGGGGAGACTCCAGAAGTACCCCAAGATCAATGTAAGCACTGGAGAGGAATCCTCAGGTTCCGCACTGACTCCACACAAGGTCTTAGGCCCTAGCATCGACGGAAAGGAATCCGAGTGGCCCAAGAGCAACTCACATGGGGAGTGGCCTTTCCTGAGGCCACCAGAGCGGGTCCTGAGGTCCCCGTCGTAAGTCGAGAGTACTACCGCACTCGAGAAAATCCAGGAGGTTCTCCCCTCCAGGCGAGATGAGGCCGATTTCCGCTGAGGCGTTTCGAGGCTAATCACATCTAACATTTGGAACATCCAAAGGGTCTCTCACACCCTGGCTGCAACTCAAGAAGTTCCCCGACATACCCGTCTCCACTCGAGAGGAAGCACGAGAGTCCGCCCACATCCAGAGGAGCCCCGTTTCCGCCTTCTAGCTCGAGAGAGGGATCCTTTCCCTGCGTGGTCGGGAAAGAATTCCCGCGTTCCATCGCATCTCAAGAGGAGGCGCTCTCCACAGGAAAGGCGAGAAGAATTCCAGGGTCGTGCCACCATTCCAGAGTCGCCCAGATGTCTCAGTCCATTCCAGGGAAACCTGTTTCCCTGCACTGCCTCGACTTTCAAGGCGAGGATCAACTCACACCACGGTGGCACTTGGACAGCCCTGTAGGAAAGCCTCGTGGGAAAGCCTAGAGGAAAGCCCGTGATCCCTTGATCCACGCTAAGGGAAGAGTGACACTGCTGCTACAGCTCGGGAGGAAAGCGCACGTGCATGCCCCACTCGAGACGAGGACTGACTCCCCTGGGGAGACTCCAAAGTACCCAAAATCCATGTCAGTACTGGAGAGGAATGCTCAGATTCCGCTCCAACTCCACACAAGGTCTTAGGACCCGGCATCGTCGGAGGGAATCCCGAGAGGCCCCGAGCAACTCGCATGGGGACTGGCCTTTCCTGAGGCCACCAGAGCGGTCCCTGAGGTCCCCGTCGTAAGTCGAGAGCACTGCCGCAACTCGAGAAAATCCAGGAGGTTCTCCCCTCCAGGCGAGATGAGGCCCATTTCCGCTGAGGCGTCTCGGGCTAATCACACCTAACCTCTGAACTTCCAAAGGGTCCTTCACACCCTTGTGCAACTCAAGAAGTCCCAACATACCCGTTTCCACTCGAAAGGAAGCACGAGAGTCCCGCCCACATCCAGAGGAGCCCCGTTTCGCCTCCTAGCTCGAGAGGAGGGATCCTTTCCCTGCGTGGTTGGGAAAGAATTCCGGCGTTTCTGTCGCTTCTCAAGAGGAGGGGCTCTCCACAGGAAAGGCGAGAGTAACTCCAGGGTCGTGCCACCATTCCAGAGTCCCCCAGATGTCTCAGTCCATTCCAGGAAACCTGTTTTTCACTGCACTGCCTCGACTTTAAAGCCGACGATCGACTCACTCCACGGTGGCACGTGGAACAGCCCATGGGAAAGCCTCGAGGAAAGCCTCGAGGGAAAGCCACAGATCCCTTTATCCACGGAAGGGAAAAGTGACACCGCTGCTACAACTCGGGATGAAAGCACACGTGCATGTCCCCACTCGAGACGAGGACTGACTCCCCTGGGGAGACTCCAGAAGTACCCAAGATCCATGTCAGCACTGGAGAGGAATCCTCAGGTTCCGCACCCACTCCACACCAGGTCTTAGTCCCCGGCATCGACGGGAGAGTAATCCCAGAGGCCCCCGAGCAACTCGCCTGGGACTGGCCTCTCCTGAGGCACCAGAGCGGGTCCTGAGTCCCCGTCGTAAGTCGAAGAGCACCTGCCGCAACTCGAGAAAATCCAGGAGGTTCTCCCCTCCAGGCGAGTTTAGGCCCATTTCCCTGAGGCGACTCGAGGCTAATCACACCTAACTCTGAGCTTCCAAAGGGTCCTTCACACCCTTGCTGCATCTCAAGAAGATCCCCAACATACCCGTCTCCACTCGAGAGGAAGCACGAGAGTCCCGCCCACATACAGAGTAGCCCTGTTTCAGCCTCCTAGATCGAGAGGAGGGATCCTTTCCCTGCGTGGTCGGGAAAGAATTCCCGGCGTTCCCGTCGCATCTCAAGAGGAGGCACTCTCCACAGGAAAGGCGAGAGGAACTCCAGGGTCGTGCCACCATTCCCAGAGTCCCCCAGATGTCTCAGTCCATTCCAGGGAAACCTGTTTTCCCTGCACTGCCTCGAATTTGAGGCCGAGGATCGACTCACTCCTCAGTGGCAGGTTGGACAGCCCTGTGGGAAAGCCTCGTGGGAAAGCCTCGGGGAAAGCCCTGACCCCTTGATCCACGCGAAGGGAAGCGTGACACTGCTGTTACAGCTCGGAAGGAAAGCGTAAGTTCATGCCCCCACTAGAGAGGAGGACTGACTCACATGGGGAGACTCCAGAAGTTCCCCAAGATCCATGTCAGCACTGGAGAGGAATGCTCAGGTTCCGGAACCGACTCCACATAAGGTCTTAGGCCCCGGCATCGACGGGAGAGGAATCCCGAGAGGCCCCGAGCAACTCGCATAGGGACTGGCCTTTCTTGAGGCCACCAGAGCGGGTCCCTGAGGTCCCCGTCGTAAGTCGAGAGCACCTGCCGCTACTCGAGAAAATCCAGGAGGTTCTCCCCTCCCTGCGAGATGAAGCCCATTTCCGCTGAGGCGTCTTGAGGCTAATCACATCTAATATCTGGAACTTCCAATGGGTCCTTCACACCCTTGCTGCAACTCAAGAACTTCCCCGACATACCCGTCTCCACTCGAGAGGAAGCACGATGGTCCCGCCCACATCCTGAGGATCCCCGTGTCCGCCTCCTATCTCGAGAGGAGAGATCCTTTCCCTGCGTGGTCGGGAAACAATTCCCCGCGTTCCCGTCGCATCACAAGTGGAGGCGCTCTCCACAGGAAAGGCGAGAGGAACTCCAGGGTCGTGCCAGCATTCCCAGAGTCCCCCAGATGTCTCAGTCAATTCCAGGGAAACCTGCTTTCCCTGCACTGCCTCGACTCTCAAGCCGAGGATTGACTCACACCACGGTGGCACGTGGGACAGCCCTGTGGGAAAGCCTCGTGGGAAAGCCTCCTGGGAAAGCCTCGAGAAAAAGCCACCGATCACTTGATCCACGCGAAGGGAAGCGCGACAGTGCTGACAGCTCGAGAGGAAAGCGCTGCAAGCTACACTGACTCCCCGGAGACTCAGAAGTACCCCAAGTTCCATGTCAGCACTGGAGAGGAATTCTCAGGTTCCGGCACCGACGCCACACAAGGTCTTAAGCCAGCGTGACACTGCTGCTACAGCTCGAGAGGAAAGCGCACGAGCATGCCCCCACTCGAGACAAGGACTCCCCTGGGGAGACTCCAGAAGTACCCCAAGATTCATGTCAGCACTGGAGAGGAATCCTAAGGTTCCGGCACCAACTCCACACAAGGTCTTAGGCCCCAGCATCGACGGGAGAGGAATCCCAGAGGCTGCCGAGCAACTCGCATGGGGCCTGGCCTTTCCTGATGCCACCAGAGCGGGTACCTGAGGTCCCCGTCGTGAGTCGAGAGCACTTGCCGCAACTCGAGAAAATCCAGGACGTTCTCCCCTCCAGGCAAGATGAGGCCCATTTCCGCTGAGGCGTCATGAGGCTAATCAAATCTAACATCTGGAACTTCCAAAGGGTCCTTCAAGGGTCCTTCTCTCCCTTGTTGCAACTCAAGAAGTTCCCCAACATACCCGTCTCCACTCGAGAGGAAGCACGAAAGTCCCGTCCACATCCAGAGGAGCCCAGATTCCGCCTCCTAGCTCGAGAGGAGGGATCCTTTTCCTGCGTGGTCGGGAAAGAATTCCCCGTGTTCCCCGTCGCATCTCAAGAGGAGGCGCTCTCCACAGGAAAGGCGAGAGGAACTCCAGGGTCGTGCCACCATTCCAGAGTCCCCCAGATGTCTCAGTCCATTCCAGGGAAACCTGTTTTCCCTGCACTGCTCGACTTTCAAGCCGAGGATCGACTCATACCACGGTGGCAGGTGGGACAGCCCTGTGGAAAGCCTCGTGGGAAAGCCTCGTGGG
>NW_017193639.1:0-21006 GCF_001704415.2 Capra hircus
GAACAGTGTGGAGATTCCTTAAAAACCTGGAAATAGAACTGCCTTAAGACCAGCAATCCCACTTCTGGGCATACACACCGAGGAAACCAGAATTGAAAGAGACACGTGTACCCCAATGATCATCACAGCACTGTTTATAATAGCCAGGACATGGAAGCAACCTAGATGTCCATCAGCAGATGAATGGATAAGAAAGCCTGTGGTACATATACACTATGGAGTATTACTCAGCCATTAAAAAGAATACATTTGAATCAGTTCTAATGAGGTGGATGAAACTGGAGCTGATTATACAGAGTGAAGTAAGCCAGAAATACAATTGTATTGGTTAGTATACCAATACAGTATACTAACACATATATATGGAATTTAGAAAGATGGTAATGATAACCCTATATGTGAAGACAGCAAAAGAGACACAGATGTAAAGAACAGACTTTTGGACTCTGTGGGAGAGGGCGAGTGTGGGATGATTTGGGAGAATGGCATTGAAACATGTATACTATCATGTAAGAAATAAATCGCTAGTCTAGGTTCAATACAGGATACAGGATGCTTGGGGCTGGTGCACTGGATGACCCAGAGAGATGGTATTGGGAGGGTAGGGGGTGGGTTCAGGGTTGGGAACTCATGTACACTGTGGTGGATTCATGTCAATGTATGGCAAAACCAATACAGTATTGTAAAGTTAAAAAAAAAAAAGATTGACAAATGAATCAGGCAAAGTGTGACAAATGAATCAGGCAAAGTGTTTTTTGATAGTATTATTAATCTTGGACTTTCAACACATATGAAATGACTCAGTTCTACAAGATAATATGTAAATGACAGTTTCATTTAGTTTAATATATAACTGAAAATGAATGAAACTGAGAGTCAATGAATGAAGTCATATTAGCTTCTGACACTTTATGTTTGCTTTGTGACACTTTCATGTTAATTATTGTTAACAAACTTCTCTGTGAAACTACTGGTTCTTTTGTGAGCATTTTCCATAATAAATAAATGATCCTTAAATATTTTTCTTTTTTCCCACATTAAAGGACACTAATATAATCATTTTCTTCAACACAGCTCCTGGTCCATGTAGATGGTGGGACAGAAGACCTGGTCTCATTGAAACTCCAGCCAAGAGGACTAATTAATAAGGTCCCATTAGGCTTCTTTGCCAAAAGTATGGCAGGCATTTTTACAGTCATTTCTCGAGACACCATATTGCTCAAATGCATACCATACAACTTGGATTCTTTCTGCATAAATACCTCAAGATTTTTTATTGCCAGAAAGGAATGTGCTTACTCCTCAAAAAGCTCTCTTCTTGTCAAAAATATTAAAATTTCTGTGGCATGGAAAGCATGAAAAATGAATGAAATATTTTATTAGTGCTTATATTTCTTTGGAAAATGCAAATGATAAAGCAAAATGATTCTGACTTAAAAATAAAAGATTGTTTAAACAAACAAAAAGACAAGCAAGACAACCTTTGTGTATAGAGAATCAAGAAAACCTCAAAGAGGTGGAAAATGTGTGTAAAATGAGAGTGATTTTTAACCTTATTGAACTTCATTTATTATTGCAAAGATTTCAGTATAAATCTGATTATAAGCATCTAATCTTATTATAAAATCAAGATGATGGTAGTGGGGAATCTTCTTTTTGGAAATGAAATTGGAGACTTTGGCTTCCAAATTCTTAAGATCTTTTGGAATTGTCACAATGTCCTGTCTACCACTCCACATTGCAGTTGGAACCTTCATATCCTCCACATGGTACAGTGGGAGAATGGGCTAAAGAGAAATGAGAAATAGTAAGGTTTATGTTAACATACCAAATGAGGACTAGTAAATTGATTATTCTGAGAAGGCAATGGCAACCCACTCCAGTAGTATTGTCTGGACAATCCCATGGATGGAGGAGCCTGGTAGGCTGCAGTCCATGGGGTCGCTAAGAGTCAGACATGACTAACGACTTCACTTTCATGCGTTGGCGAAGGAAATGACAACCCATTCCACTGTTCTTGCCTGGAGAACCCCAGGGATGGGGGAACCTGGTGGGCTGCCATCTATGGGGTCATCCACAGTGGGCCACAACTGAAGCAACTTAGTAGCAGCAGCAGTTTGATTGTTTTATTCTTCCTTGAAGCAATAATGGCATTTACCTATTAACTAAGTTAACAGGAATTATCTATAGAATCACAAACATTGTCAGGCAGAAATGGACTATTGCCCAAGCCTTCAATTGTACTAGCTAAATGATTTTCACAAACTAGAAGCTCTGTGTGCTTTAGCCATTTATTTGTGAAATAGTGATATTAATAAATTTCTGATGAATATATCACAAGGTTTTGTAAGGTTCAAATGGCACAATCTATGGAATTTTACTGTTTGTGATTGTCATAAAAAACACTTATGCTTTATTGTTTGAGCCCATCCTTAGGTCTATCTACATCATCTTTCTGAAATATAAAACGTTGCATTATCTTTTTAAAATAAGTGGTTTGTTGGTTATTTAATATATTTTCATTCATGTCTTCCCAAAAGAGCCAAATAGTTAAATTTTTAAAGCTTGACCTTACCTGACTATAATGTAGAATATTTAGAAATGGATTTCTCCAGTCATAAGCTTAAAATGTACTTTTATTAATAGTCTTAACTAAATATAAAATAAACTATTACTTATAAAATCTTACAAAATAAGTAGAACTAGAAACTACTGGATCTAATTCCCTTATTTTACAATACAATCTATTGACTCACTAGCGCTCATTTATACGTCCAGTGTTCTTTCGACCACAATGTTATTACTATGTTTTCCTAGACGAATGACTGCTAAAATATACTCCCAGAGAACTAAAAATTAGGCATAGTGTTCTTGCCTGGAGAATCCCAGCGACGGGCGGAGCCTGGTGGGCTGCCATCTGGGGGTCGCACAGTTGGACATGACTGAAGCGACTTAGCAGCAGCAATCCAGCAGCATACTTTTCAGGAAAACATTAAGGAAGTTAAGCACACATTTTGATAATGTTTGAACTATAGTAAGTGCCGTCTCCTGTGAAGAGGTGACTCATTGGAAAAGACTCTGATGCTGGGAGGGATTGGGGGCAGGAGGAGAAGGGGTCGACCAAGGATGAGATGGCTGGATGGCATCACCAACTCAATGGACGTGAGTTTGAGTGAACTCCAGGAGTTGGTGATGGACAGGGAGGCCTGGTGTGCTGCAAGTCATGGGGTCACAAAGATTCAGACACAACTGAGCAACCGAACTGAACATACTATTTGGGCTTCCCTGGTAGATCAGATGGTAAAGCATCTGCTTGCAATGTGGGAGACCTGGGTTCGATCCCTGAGACAGGAAGATCCCCTGGAGAAGGAAATGGCAACCAACTCCAGTACTCTTGCCTGGAAAATTCCATGGACAGAGGATCCTGGTAGGCTACAGTCCATGGGATCGCAGGAAGAACACAATAAAAAGATGAAAAAACCTGTATTATTTCACAGAGATAAATGAATGCTTGTAAAGTTAAAGCTCAAACTTATATCAATAAGTTGTGCTCTATATTTTATTTTGATGGTATGCACAAAGCAATTTCAGTCTGTAAATATTTTTAAAAGATTAAACATTTCAAATCACCAAGATCTAAATTGATAAAATCTTACAGCACAAATGAAATGTGGAATACTAATTTATTATAAGTATAAGGGATGCTCATTGCTCTACAGTATCAAAATACATTTTCAAACAGAATTGTTAACATTTGCATTCAGAACTGATATCTAGGAAGTTTTTATCCTTTATGTGGTAAAAATTTCCCAATGATAGTCTAGAACAAAGTAATTTTTTGGAATATAATAAGACCAAGATTTATGGTACAAAAGAATTGTCTTATAATTGGAAGGAGGAAAAAATGGGAGTTTTGTAGCATTGTAATTGTGAGGCAGGAGTAGTTCAAGAAATATCTTTTCTTTAAAAAGTGGAGAAGCTGGCAGTGGAAATGTCCTAAACATGTGTCTGTAAATAAGATAATGAGATGAGGCATCTCTTCTAAGGACATATGTTGATTTGCTGATTATAGGTAGGTGGAGTAAAAACTGTCAGGGCAATGAAGGCACATGGAATCCAAGAGTATCAATCATCTATAGATTTCAAGAATTTGTGCCTTGGAACAAGATGCTCTTGCACTCTATGTGTAGGTATCAGTTTACACCTTAGGAAACGGTATTAGCAACGTGAAGTCACTTTGTTTCCAACATTTTGTCTATCACAGGTGAAAATCTTCTGTAAGAGTAAAGAAGAAAATTTTTCATAATTTCCTCATTTATCTCAAATGTTCTTAGAGTCTCCATCTATCATCAGACTCTGAAGATTGTTGAAACTGGTGCTAAGTTGACATAAAATATATTTGTACCAGTTTTTCATTTTGAATAGAAAAGAAAGCTATCACTTTTGAATGTAAAGGAAAGAAACAATTCATATCCTCTCAATCCCCAGTCACTGGTCATTATCTGTTTTTTGATATCAAAGGAGTTCCCTTTTATTTCCTCAAAGAATGTAGTACACTGGCTACAGTAACAAACAGAGAATCACTAAGACCCATAAAGGAGGAGAGCTTTCAAAAAAGAGAAGAAAGAGAGACACAGAGGGAGGGAGCAGAAAGAAAGATTGAAAGGAAAGAACAGGGTAAATGTTTTAAAAAATTGCCACTTATTGTCATCTGGTTGGAGATGACATATAAATTATCATTATTGTTGTCATGGTTAGTGAGACTATGAAAATAAATTACAGAAATGTTATGGACTGATGCTGAAGCTGAAACTCCAATACTTTGGCCACCTGATGCAAGGAACTGACTCTCTAGAAAAGACCCTGATGCTGGGAAAGATTGAAGGTGGGAGGAGAAGGGGCCGACAGAGGGTGAGATGGTTGGATGGCATCACTGACTGGATGGACATGACTCAGTGTAAGCTCCGGGAGTTGGTGATGGACAGGGAAGCCTGGCGCCCTGCAGTCCATGGAGTTGCAGAATCGGACACAACAGAGCGATTGAGCTGAACTGATGGACATATCTATGAAATATTTTCCTTTTTTTTTTTTTGCTAAAAACTCAAATGGCTTCCTTCATGATGGGATTTAAAAAAAATGGGTTACCAGATAACATATTGGACTCTAACTTAACTAAATTCAGAACACTATAGTAGATATACTGAAAATATATTCATTTATATGAAATAAAATTTAAATGGGTGCCCGGTATCTTTATTTGTTAAGTCTGACAACACTAAATAAAAGTTATTTGATTGAGATTTAAGTTCTGGAATAACTTATCTTACTCTAGTCTCCATAGTCAGTGTTTAAAATATAACACATCACATAGCCATGCTTTTTTTTCTCCATACCTTTTTATAAGTATTGGATGGTCCATCAATACTGACTGATAGAATGATTGAAAAGTCATACTTGACAAACGTGTAACACATTTCGAACTGACGTTCCTGCTGGATTTCTGTGTTAAGTATACATCAAGATGACTCTATAAAAAAGAAAAACATACACATTTGTCAATAATTAGTTCCTTTCCAAGAATCAGAATTTTTCATTATAGTAAACCTGTGTTACCTCTATGATTCAGATCCCTCCTCAGTCAGTTTAGAATGAAGCATTGTCCATTGCCAGAGCAATCTAACTGTTTTTATATGATAATGTTTGAGCAAAAAAATTTTTCCTGAGAAAGAAGTCTTAAACTGAATAATCAGTGCCTTGACAACGGTACTAGATTTATTGAAATGAGGCAAATCGAGGAAAAAAATGAAAATTCTTTTACACATACATTCATGCATGATGTGAAAGTGTTTACTTGAATTATCTACGTAGCTGTATTGATTACACCATCCCAGGAATACTGAATTTCAGAATTTATGAGCAAGGTATAGCTTGGATTATAATACAGTTTACCTATATCAAGCAGTTTACAATATACATATATTGGATAAGTTAACTTGTCTCTGCTATTAATGAAATAGCATCATTAAGACATCAACAAAAATTTTACTTTAAATCATAAGTGACACCTACTTCGTTTAAATTTTGTGGATCATACCCAGCGAATAATGAAAATAAATTTTTACAAACTGCATCAACTACCACATGGTTTCACACATTTTGACCAATGAATTTGTTAATGTATGTGTTGGATAAAAAATCTTTTTCACCAAACAGGATCTGAAAATGACATATTTGAAAGATAACTTGTGAAGGAAAAACGCATTCTGTCCAGTATAATTCATGAAAGGAGGAAGAAATAAAAGAATATTTTCAATGTATTACTGAGGAGTAGAATGAGTTAGTTCACTGTGATACTGTATCAGTAATATGGAAAAAACTGTTCAGTAAGATAGCATGTTAGAATTTTTTTCTAAATTCAACTGAATGAGGACCATTGAGAGTAATTAACTTGATCTTATTTTAGATAGAGAAAATAGAATTTAACAAAGTTGATGAAAACCAAACAGTATATTTTTAAAGCTATGCTAGGTATAAATAGAAAATACACTTATACTTAAAACACATACATAGGTAAGCAAGTAAATCTGTTCATTTTAAGATATGTCTTTTTTAAGAAAAGTTAATAAAATGGAATTTATAAAGTGAATTTTTTAAAAGAGAAAACAAGTTTTAAGAGATGGAGCAGAGGCAAAAAGCTAAGCCAGATTAAGAGATGTAATAATAAAAGATCAAGAAATGATACTAAAGAGCAAATTATGCAATGCATTATAGGAAAATATATTTTCTCTGAAATCCTTCAAGGAGTGGGTAGTGGAAGAAGTATATGTAGAGGAATCTATCAGTTAAAAACAAAGTCAATTAAATGGCATTTTATCTTTAAGTAAATAAATGAATTCTACCTCAGACATAGAGACTGAAAGAAAGGAAGATATAAAAGGTATAGATAAAGATCAAAGTACAAATGTAAATCAAAAAGTAAAGCACAGATTTATACATAATGAATAACTCCATTTACATGCACTTCTAGAAACTTAAAAATTAATTGTTAGTGATAGAATGCATAATAATTATATTTTAGATCACTTAAGGCTGGGAGTGGGAAAGCACCTGACCTCAGGTGGTTACATAAGTTCACACATTAACCAAAACTTATTGGAGAATATATTTTAAATCAGTGCATTTTGTTGTAAATAAGTCTTACCTATATTAAATTAATTAAAAAATAACATTATCAAATAATAAATATGGCAACCAGAACCTTTAAAGGAGCATCATGCAAGATAGATATTAGAAAGAAAAACCTATCATACAAAGACACAACTTTTGGATGTGGAGAGAAGATAATCTGTATGCATGTCCTATGAAAGCAGCAAAGCTAAAGTACAAGTGAAATTAATTCCATGGAATAGAGGTCCATCTAGAGTACATATGTGGACTTCCCTGGTGGTTCAGAGGTTAAAGCGTCTGCCTCCAATGCGAGAGACCCTGGTTCGATCCCTGGGTCAGGAAGATCCCCTGGAGAAGGAAATGGCAATCCACTCCAGTATTCTTGCCTGGAGAATCCCATGGACGGAGAAGCCTAGTAGGTTACAGTCCACGGGGTCGCAAAGAGTCAGACACGACTGAGCGACCTCACCTTCACCTTCACCTAGAGTACACATGGTTAATAAATAATGCAAACCCAAAGTTACTATGAGCATAGACATTAAAAGAAGAGTAAGAAAATACTATATATCATCTTATGACAATAAATTTAATAACTTAGATGAAATGAGCACATTGTTTGAAGAAAGATTACCAAGTATACTCATGCATAAATAAATAACCTGAAAAGCCATACGTACAGAGAAGAAATTGAGTTTGCAGCAAAATATTTTCGACAGAAACTTTCAGACTCAGATGCCCTTACTGGTGAAATAGACCAAATAGTTTTTAAAAATAGAATATCAATTTTATGCAATCTCTTTCAGAAAGGTGTAGGAAAAGGACTAATTTTCAACTCACTTTATGAGGCCAAGCATTACCTTGATACTAAAATTAGAAAAAGAGATTACAAGAAAAGAAACATAGCCAACAGGTCTTTTAAATATAATTGCAAAAATGATTTTTGCAAATTGAAGACAGCATAATTAAGTAGACATATTCAGAAAAAGTGAGATATATCCCTGGAATGAAAAATTAGGTTAACTGTTAGAAAATCTATCAATTCAAAAGAAAACTCATGGGTTCATCTCAATAGATGCAGCAAAAGGATGAAACAATAACAAATATTCATTCCTGATAGACAAACTAGGACTACAAGTTAGCTTCCTTAAACTGGAAGAGTGAATCCATGAAAAACCTACACCGAATATCATACAATAGTGAAAAACTGAATACTTTTGAGCACAGAAAATGATGTCTGCTCTTGCTTTTTGTATTCAATATTCTTCTTGATGTTTCATGGTGCAATAAGACACACACACAAAATTAAATTAAAAAGTATCTACACTAAAAAAATAAAGAAAACTGTCTTTATTCTTAGAAAATGTAATTCTCTAAATAAAAAGCTCCATGAATCTATTAAAAAAACAGTTAGAACTGATAAGTGTGTATGATATGGTTTTGGATTGTATATCAATATAAAAAAATCAATTTTGTTCTCTATAATAACAAATGTCAAAATAAAAATTTTTAAGCATGGAAGAAAATAAAATAGCAGCAAATAAATATAAAGATATATTATCTTCAAGGACTGAAAGATTCACAATACCAACAAGGCTTTTTTTCATCTATTTTACTGGCTTAACAGAAAATGTCAATTAATTTTAAAGTTTAGTACAAGGACCTATTGGAAAATAACCTTAAAAAATTAGAAGCGTGGAGCACTCATAATTCCTGGATTCCAGAATTATCATAACAGATTTTCATAAGGATGAAATGTCTGACTAGTCTACTCAACAACACTGATGGGATAAGCAAGTTTGAAATAAGATTAAGAAAGTAGTTGCTTCTATTTTAATGATGTGCCTAAGCCAGAAAATTAACACTTATATAAAGCAAACACTTATATAAAGCAAAAAGGACAAATAATGTCCTTTTCATTATAGGGGACTAGAATGCCAAAGTAGGAAGTCAAGAAACACCTGGAGTAGCAGGCAAATCTGGTCTTGGAGTACAGAATGAAGCAGGGCAAAGGCTAATAGAGTTCTGCCAAGAGTTCTTCCAACAACACAAGAGAAGACAGACTTGTTCTAAATTGGGAAAGGAGTACGTCAAGGCTGTATATTATTACCCTGCTTATTTAACTTATATGCAGTGTACATATAATATCAATATAGATATGGGAGAAATATCAATAACCTCAGATAGGCAGATGACATCATCCTTATGGCAGAAAGTGAAGAAGTAAAGAGCCTCTTGATGAAGTGAAAGAGAGGAGTGAAAAAGTTGGCTTAAAACTCAACATTCAGAAAACTAAGATCATGGCATCTGGTCCCATCACTTCATAGCAAATAGATGGGAAAACAGTGGAAACAGTGGCTGACTTTATTTTCCCGGGCTCCAAAATCACTGCAGATAGTGATTGCAGCCATGAAATTAAAAGATGCTTACTCCTTGGAAGGAAAGTTATGACCAACCTAGACAGCATATTAAAAAGACCCTGATGCTGGGAAAGATTGAGGGCGGGAGGAGAAGGGGATGTCAGAGGACAAGATGGTTGGGTGGCAGCACCGACTCAATGGACATGAGCTTGAATAAGCTCCAGGAGTTGGTGGTGGACAAGCAAGCCTGGGGTGCTGTAGTCCATGGCATCACAGAGTTGGAAACAACTAGCAACTGAACTGACTGAACTGAATTGGTACAGCTCCAGGCAAGGGCGTTCTGAACTGAAGTTTCTTCTGGATTATCTGCCAGGTACATATTTAAGTGACTCTAGAAAATAAACACACACACATATGCACACTTAGATATACGTTCAAAAACAGCTTAGATTTACGTTTTTAAGTTCCAGTTCAAGTGTCTAAGTGCCAGGAGCCAGCGTGAGGAACTCCACCGATGGCAAAGATCATGAGAAAGGAGGCTTCAGCATACGCAAAGGTGGGATCAAGCCTCAGGAAACCCCCTGTTCCCGAGCATCTACCCCCCAAACCAGGGTCTGCCTACTTTACTGCTTTATGCTGTCACCTATACCTCTGACTTTACGGGGGGCTGACCCCCATTACGTCTCTCTGAGAAGGAGTTAACTTACAGCTCCAAGTCAATAAAAATTCCTGGGCATGACAAGAGTGTTTCAACTTATGAACTCCTCTGAAGGTTAGCTAGCCTGCCTGTACAGGTTCGTCCGGCCACATGTGATTGTTTGCAGCCTCCCAGCCGTGAGAAGCACGAGATGTTTTAGACTTACGAAAGGCAGATTCTTTGGGGAAGTTAGAAATTATTGGTATAGTGGGTTGGTTAGGAATTATATTGGTGAAGGGTTTTTCATTTGTTGTGCCAATAATTGCTGCTAATTCCCTCCCCTGGGTGTGACAAGGGTGTCTCAGGTCAAACCTCTCTGCTGACAAACTAGCTTGTGTGACAACCTCTCAACCTTACTTAAACAGCACAGAGAGTTTGGAGTATCTTGAAAGTCTTAATTACCATAGGTCTTTTCTCATTGTTGAGTCAATGATTGCTGCCAGGCCTCCATATCCTTAGGCACCTGGGAATATATTAATCAATGTATTTGGAAAATAGGAAAGGAAATATAGTAGTTTTTGATGTTCGCAATACTAGACTTTTTGAACTAACGAATTTTCTCTTCTGTTATAGATCACTGTACTTTGTTATAAATCACTGTGTCCTTGCTATGTAAAAATGTAACTTTATCACTATCTTAAGACTAAATAGATCCTAAGGGGAACATTGGTGAAGGGTTTTCATTTGTGGGGCTGATGTTTGCTGCTAAATCTCCATATTTCCTGCCCTTATAATGAATACAACTAGCATATAGGAGAAATAAGTATTAACCTTTAAGATTAATCATGTTAAACTTGAGTTAAATAAATTCCTTTCTTGATTGTAACCCATTACACCCTCACCCTATAGGAATGCAACTTTGTTTGGAGGGTGGTGCCTGGTTTAAGAAAAGACACCCTTGGAAAAAATAAGTTTTTTGTTGATCAGAAAGAAAGGATCATAAAATGTCAGCAGGCCTCATGGCCAGAAGATGATGTAAAACCCCTAAGACCTTTTTTTATACATTTATGTGAAGCACCTGATTTTGATAAAAGTCAGGACTGCTGACCCCCACGTGACTCTGTATTCATCCCTATGTATAAAAATGTAAAAAAAATTAAATAATAAAATTTAAAAATAAATAAATAAATAAAAGGGAGCACACACACACACACACACACAAAAGGTATATAAGCAAACCTAAAAAATAAAGAAATGGGATCAGTTTCTGGAAAGACTGATTCCCCCGTGTCTTTTCTTTCTTGCTCCCCGTTTTTCTGGCTGAATTCCCATCTGGAGCGTGGGTGCCCACCATGTATACTTACTTGCTCTGGCTTTTAAGTTCCACACGAGAAGGAGCCCAAGGAAAGGCACCTTCTAATATTCAAGTGGTGGCGGTGGCCCAACATAGATGGTGCAAATTCCTTGTCTTGGAATTTTATTGGTATCCCACGTAAACCAAGTTATTCAGCCTCTTTTTCTCTCCCACTATTTTCTGGCTGAATTCCCACCTGGTACGTGGGTACTCACCAAGCCTGCTAATTTTGCCTGGGCTTCTAAGATTGGACCGGGGGTGGGGGGGCCTCAGTGCCTCCTCTCCTTTGGGAGAATGGAAAGATGACTGTGGCCTAAGTAGGTGGTGATTGGTATTCCATGTAAACCAAGTTATTCAGCCTCTTTTTCTCCGCTAATTTTCTAATCTCTCTCTATCTGTAATTAAATAAGGTTTTTCCTAGGACGCCGATTCCGTCCCCACCTTTGAATTACCCTGGATCCACTGGGGCTGGACCCCGGCAAGTGCTGCATTACTGGAAGGATATGAGCTATAAGGAAACCATTCAGTATCATAGTAATCCAAGTCTACGCCCCAACCAGTAACAACACTGAAGAAGCTGAAGTTGAAGACCTACAAGACCTTCTAGAACTAACACTCCCAAAAGATGTCTTTTTCATTATAGGGGACTGGAATACAAAAGTAGGAAGTCAAGAAACACCTAGAGTAACAGGCAAATTTGACCTGAGTACAGAATGAAGCAGGGCAAAGGCTAATAGAGTTCTGCCGAGAGAACGCATTGGTCATAGCAAACACTCTCTTCCAACAACACAAGACTCTACACATGGACATCACCAGATGGTCAACACGGAAGTGAGATTGATTATGTTCTTTGCAGCCAAAGATGGAGAAGCTCTATAGAGTCAGCAAAAACAAGACTGGGAGCTGACTGTGGTGCAGATCATGAACTCCTTATTGCCAAATTCAGACTGAAATTGAAGAAAGTGGAGAAAACCACTAGGCCATTCAGGTATGACCTAAATCAAATCCCTTATGATGATACAGTGGAAGTGAGAAATAGATTTAAGGGACTAGATCTGATAGAAAGAGTGCCTGATGAACTATGGATGGAGGTTTGTGACATTATATAGGAGGCAGGAATCAAGACTATCCCCAAGGAAAAGAAATGCAAAAACGAAAAATGGCTGTCTGAGGAGGCCTTATAAATAGTTGTGAAAAGAAGGGAAGTGAAAAGCAAAGGAGAAAAGGAAAGAAATACCCATTTGAATGCAAAGTTCCAAAGAACAGCAAGGAGAGATAAGAAAGCCTTCCTCAGTGATCAATGCAAAGAAATAGAGGAAAACAATAGAACTGGAAAGACTAAAGATCTCTTTAAGAAACTCAGAGATACCAAGGAAACATTTCATGCAAAGATGGGCTCGATACAGGACAGAAATGATAGGGACCTAACAGAAGCAGAAGATATTAAGAAGAGGTGGCAAGAATACACAGAACTGTACAAAAAAAGATGTTCACGACCCAGATAATCACGATAGTGTGATCACTCACCTAGAGCCAGATATCCTGGAATGTGAAGTCACTATGAACAAAGCTAGTGGAGGTGATGGAATCCCAGTTGAGCTATTTCAAATCCTGAAAGATGGTGCTGTGAAAGTGCTGCACTCAATATGCCAGCAAATTTGGAAAAGTCAGCAGTGACCACAGGACTGGAAAAGGTCAGTTTTCATTCCAATCCCAAAGAAAGGCAATGCCAAAGAATGCTCAAACTACTGTACAATTGCACTCATCTCAATGGTAGTAAAGTTATGCTTAAAATTCTCCAAGCCAGGCTTCAGCAAATACGTGAACCGTGAACTTCCAGATATTCAAGCTGCTTTTAGGAAAGGCAAAGGAACCAGAGCTCAAACTGCCAACATCAACATTTGAGCTCAAATGCAACATCTTTTGAGTTCCAGAAAAACATCTATTTCTGCTTTATTGAGTATGCCAAAGCCTTTGACTGTGTGGATCACAAGAAACTGTGGAAAATTCTGAAAGAGATGGGAATACCAGACCACTTGACCTGCCTCTTGAGAAGCCAGTATGCACGTCAGGAAGCAACAGTTAGAACTGAACATGGAACAATAGACTGGTTCCAAATAGGAAAAGGAGTACGTCAAGGCTGTGTATTGTCACATTACTTATTTAACTTATATGCAGAATATATCATGAGAAACACTGGGCTGGAGGAAGCACAAGCTGGAATCAAGATTGCCAGGAGAAATATCAATAACCTCAGATATGGAGATGACACCACCCTTATGGCAGAAAGTAAAGAACTAAAGAGCCGCTTGACGAAAGTGAAAGAGGAGAGTGAAAAAGTTGGCTTAAAGCTCGACATTCAGAAAACGAAGATCATGGCATCCGGTCCCATCACTTCATGGCAAATAGATGGGAAAACAGTGGAAAGAGTGGCTGGCTGACTTTATTTTTCTGGGCTCCAAAATCACTCCAGATGGTGACTGCAGCCATGAAATTAAAAGATGCTTATTCCTTGGAAGGAAAGTTATGACCAATGTAGACAGCATATTTTTAATTTTTAATATTTTTAAGCAGATACATTACTTTGTCAACAAAGGTCCATCTAGTCAAGGCTATGATTTTTCCAGTAGTCATGTATGGATGTGAGAGTTGGAGTATAAAGAAGCCGAGCACCAAAGAATTGCTGCTTTTGAACTGTGGTGTTGGAGAAGACTCTTGAGAGTCCCTTGGACTGCAAGGAGATCCAACCAGTCTATCCTAAAGGAGACCAGTCCTGGGTGTTCATTGGAAGGACTGATGCTGAAGCTGAAACTCCAATATTCTGGCTACCTGATGCAAAGAGCTGATTCATTTGAAAAGACTCTGATGCTGGGAAAGATTGAGAGCAGGAGAAGGGGATGACAGAAGATGAGATGGCTGGATGGCATCACCGACTCTATGGACATGGGTTTGGATGGACTCTGGGAGTTGGTGATGGACAGGGAGGCCTGGCTTGCTGCGGTTCATGGAGTCTCAAAGAGCTGGACACAACTGAGCGATTGAAATGAACTAAAATGAAGTTTGATTTTGAAGACTTTGAGTCTATTTCTGTTTGGTAAGTAAGTTTATTTGCACAATTTTTTAGATTCCACATATAAGTGGTATCATGCTATTTTTCTTTCTCTGACTTACTTCACCTAGCATGATGATCTCTAGGCCCATCCATGTTGCTGCAAATGGCTTATTTCATTTTTATTGCTGAGTGATATTCCTATGTATATATGTACTAAAACCTCTTTATCCGTTCATCTGCTGATGGACATTTAGATTACTTCCATGTCTTGGCTATTATAAATACTGTTGCAGTGACCATCAGGGTGCTTGTATCTTTTTGAATTATTTTTATTTTCTAGATATATGCCCAAGAGTGGGATTGCCTGATTATAAGATGGTTTCTTCACTGGCGTGTTTCACTTGTTTTTGTCTCAAAGTGAAAGTTGCTCAGTCGTGTCCGACTCTTTGTGACCCTATGGACTACACAGTCTATGGAGTTCTCCAGGCAAGACTACTGGAGTGGGTAGCTGTTCCCTTCTCCAGGGGATCTTCCTAAGCAGGGATCAAACCCTAGCCTCCTGCATTGCAGGCAGATTCTTTTCTGTCTGAGCCACCAGGGAAGCCCAAGAATACTGGAGTGGATAGCCTATTTCTTCTCCAGAGGATTGCTTGATCCAGGAATTGAACAGGAGTCTCCCGCATTGCAGGTGGATTCTTTACCAGTTGAGCTACCAAGGAAGCTGGTTTACACGTACTAAGGGCTTAGATACATCCTCTACTCTTTCAGCCTCTTCTCCAAAAGAGAGACTGTGCCTTCTGTCTTTCAAAAGACCATCCATATTCAAAGTGCAGTTCAACATTCTTTCACTTTTATTCTTCCTATAAAATCTTTCCTAATAACTGTGTTCAAAAGAAATGCTTCCTTCCATGGTCACATGATGACTTTCAAGGCTCAGATGCTTTTGCCTTCACAGGTCCCTTCCTCCACACACACAAATCTATGTAAAACCGCATTTTGTGACTATGTTGACATAAAGATGAACATAAGCTAAAATGAATCATCTTCCTTTTTTCTTCTGATTTAATTTTTGAATATCAAATATTCTGTCCCTAAAGTATCATGGACCCTATGAGCTTGGCCTCCTGTGTTTAATGGGCTATTTAACTCTCTGCTCTGCTCGTTCTGGCTCACTTGACTGACCATAAGCCTGCTGGAAACATCATCCCTTTTGCAGCAGTTCTCCAATGGTGGCGATTTGCCCCCAAGGGAGATAGGTCTGGAGACGTTTTGGTTAGCATTATTACCACAAGGATGGAAGGGGGCAGTGCTACCAGAATCTCATGGGTAGAGACCAGAGGTGCTATCAAGCTTCCTACTAAGCCCAGGGAAGCCCCCACCTTGACCTCCAGCAAAATTCCAGTAGCGATGAGGGAGACAAACCTTGCCTTATTAGATCGTGAGCTTTGAGGAAATGAGATTTCTTTAGTGTATAATATACACTGTAAATACCAGCCACCAAAGTACATTTCAAATAGTAGGTATGTGAGTGTGTGGATGCTAAGTCACTTCAGTTGTATCCGGCTCTATGAGACCTATGGACCACAACCCACCAGGCTCCTCTGAACAGGGGATTCTCCAGACAAGAATACTGGAGTGGCTGGCATGCCCTCCTCCAGGGGATATTCCCAATCTAGGGATCAAACTGGTCTCTCTTATACCTCCTGCAATGGCAGGCAGGTTCTTTACCACTAGCACCACCAGAGAAGCCAGAATAGTAGATATACTATACATTGAAAAGATGAATACCTGAAGTAATTAGAAATCTTTTCCTGTCCAACTGAAAAGTTTAGAAGAATCTAGTCTGTACAGGACTTTCAGTAAGAAAATTAAGATGCCTCACACTACCTTAGACGGATCCCAGGCAACACACAAAGAAAGCTGATTGGGCAGCAGAATGTCACTGTTCAAAGAAGCCATACCAAACAAACTTCAGACTTCTTCTAAAGAGTATCAACACACAACTTTCTGTTAAGAAAACACAATGAGGAATATTCTTTTAAAAAACATACATACCAAGTCCTCAGTCTTGGAAATTCTAGCTGCCAGAGAGTTTCAGGTGACTCTAATACATACATCTGGTTTAGTACATAGGTACGATTGGAAAGATCATGTTAATAGATGATGATATCCACTTTTGTTCATTCTAAAAGGACTATGCAAGTATGTATCACAATAAAACAATTGTCATTGGCTTCTAAAGTTGCTCCTTTTGAGCTTGTCTGTGTGTTCTAAATATAGTGAATATGCATGATTTCTAAAATTGAGACTCTATCATGTAAAAATGTGGTTTTGTTATTTTTAAAATAAAAATTAAAGCACAATCAGATTTAAGTATTTCTTAACAATATGATAGCTGTTCCCAGGGAATGGCCCTCATACTAAATTTGCTTCTGTCCTGTTTTTTTCACAATGTAGTCAATGGTGGCTGGAAGATCATATTTTATCATTTCGTCAAAACTGCATGAAACAAAATGAATAAAATTTGTTTTAATTCTTTACTAGTAATAAGAAAGTTATTTTCATGTTTTAAATTATGGATTTAAGAAGTCTTATGAAGGGACACTTGGGTCATAAGAACTAACATTGATTCCACACTTCTTATTTGTTAGCTACTAACATGCTACCTGTTTCCAAGCACCACTTCATTCCAAGCCCTCAATATACCTTTGAGATAAGTACATAACTATATATAACTATGCATATTATAGAGCTGAGGAAACAGAAAATGTGCCCATGAGCATAGCCAGTAAATGATAGACTAAATTTTACAGTGCTCTTCTTCTGGAGCCAATGTTCTAAGATATTGTATTTATGGCTTTCCCATAAGAGAATTATGAGCAATATACTATTTAAAAATGGATACCAGACAAAAACCATTGCTAGGGGTACAGAAGTGCAAGTAGAAAATCAATTTTTCTGGCAATTGATGACGGTAGATAGCATTATATTATTCTGCTTCTCTGTGGCAACAGCAACCATGTACGAATTTACCCTTTTCTTCTCCTCCACCCTCCACAATTTTCCTAAAAAAAATTAAAAAGCCACAAAAAGTAGTGGATGGATTGGAAACATGAAAATTTAGGGAACTGGAGCAAGAACAAGAAATCACATCTTTTGACATATTTTTCATTCTTAGGCACATGGATAACCATAAAAATAAAAATCTAGAATAATTTTTACATATAAATATTTTAAAGATTTAGGAATATTACTCGAATTGCATGTTTTAATAAAATATCTTCATTCCAGTTCTACAAAATTTATTTCAACATTAATAATTCAATAAGCACATTTAATACATTTTAAAATCAAAATACAGCAGTATAGATTTTTTTCTTCCTAACCTGAAAGTCCAGAATACTTTGGGATCTGCTTCCAGGTATAACTGTTTCCCAGATCAAGGATTCCCTCTGCTTGCTGTTCCCCATCCACACATCATACCCAGTATCTGCCAGAAGAAATCCCAAGCTAATGTTGGGAAGGTTGAAAATCCAAATACTGGCAGTTACAAACAGACCATAGTGTAAGTACACAACTGGCTTTTGGGCTGAAAAGAAAGCACTGAAAATAGTTTATAACTGAAAAATAAACAAGGCAGTCCCTGATTTAGGGTCTGTTTTGTATGTGAGAATTCACTATAACTCCCTCAAAAACACAGACCAAATGTTACTCAACATTGTAACTTTAAGGGACCTAATCTGGTTAGTTCCCCAAACTGGCCCCTTTTGACATGTATAAACGCCATAAAATTCCTTAAATGTTATTACTATTATAAAAATATGTGAATTTTTCAGAAGATCCCACATATATTGTTAATGGCATATTGAATGTGCTTTCAAATTCCTTCTGTCTTCTCATAGATATTCTATTAGAGTGCCACTCTCTCCTTATTGATTTGAGAATAAGATTTCAATTCAAGTAAGAAACTGTACAGTGAGGAGTTAGAGCAATGGCAAGGTTATCTGCTCCTGTAAAGCCTTCAGAGTATTGCTTAGTCTTTCCTTTTCCAAATTCCCTGATCAAGACTCCAAAGAATGAGATAAAGGGAGGAAGAAATTTTTGGAGAAAAATCTTTGTATAGAATATAAGTATGGTTATAATTTTTAGTGAAGAAGTATATTTTACCTAGGATAGAAATAAATTTTGCATATTAATAATTAATTTGAGGACTTCCCTGGTAATCCAGTGGTAAGGACTCTCTGCTTCCACTGCAGGGGCCACAGGTTTAATTCCTGGTTGGGGAACTAGGATCCCACATGCCACGTGCATGGCCAAAAGTGAAACAAATATTAATTTTGAAGTATAATAGGTAAACTTTAAAAAGCCAGAGAGTCACCCTCACTGTAAACTAAATGAATGCTTTTTCTGGAATGTAAATGAAACTTTTATTTCTCTTTTTCTATCTCTCTCTCTCCACACACACACACACACACACACACACACACACACACACACACACATTTATAGGTTTCCCAGGTGATTCAGTGGTAAAGAATCCACTTGTCAATGCAGGAAAAATGAGTTCAAGCCCTGGGTTAGGAAGATCTCCTGGAGAAGGGAATGACTACCCACTCCAGTAGTTTTGCCTGGAATCTCAATGGACACAAGAGCCTGGTGGGCTACAGTCCACGGGGTCGCAGAAAGTTGGACACAACTGAGTGACTGAGTATGCAAGCATATATGCTATATACATACATATACATAGTTTGTGTGACATATCCTAAAATATGCAATTGTTTCATTTCCAGTCACCTCTTACATTTGCCAAGGAGCAAATGAAATAGTGCATAAGCAGTCAATTCACAAAAAGATGTGCCTCTAAAACATCCTCAGAGATTCCTTTTCTCTATTAGCTGCTGAAACTCTGCCTCCTCACATGAACATTCTCTGAGTATTCTAGTTTCTAGCCATCATCAAGTCTTCTTCTGCACTTGAGTAGGAGCCCTTTCACTCATGAAGATGTGCATTTATCTTAAAAAGTCAATGTAACGAAAAATGGGAATACCAGACCACCTTACCTGCCTCCTGAGAAAGTTGTATGCAGGTCAAGAAGCAACAGATAGAACTGGACATGGAACAACAGAAAGGTTCCAAATTGGGAAAGTAGTAGGTTAAGGCTGTAACACCCTGCTAATTAACTTATATGGAGAGTACATCAAGCAAAATGCCAGGCTGGGTGAAGCACAAGCTGGAATCAAGATTGCCGGGAGAAATATCAATAACCTCAGACATGCAGATGATACCACCCCTAAGGCAGAAGGAGGAACCAAAGGGCCTCTTGGTGAAAGTGAAAAGAGGAGAGTGAAAAAACTGGCTTAAAACTCAACATTCAAAAAACGTAGATCATGGAATCTGGTCCCATCACTTCATGAAAAATAGATGGTAAACAATGGAAACAGTGACAGACTTTATTTTCTTGGGCCTCCAAAATCACTGTAGATGGTGACTGTCACCATGAAATTAAAAGATGCTTTGCTCCTTGGAAGAAAAGCTATGACAAACCAGACAGCATATTAAAAAGCAGAGGACATTACTTTGCCAACATAGGTCCATCTAGTCAAAGCTACGGTTTTCCAGTAGTCATGTATGGATGTGAGAGTTAGATTATAAGAAAGCTGAAGTACTGATGAATTGATGATTTTGAACTGTGATGTTGGAAAAGACTCTTGAGAGTTCCCTGGACTGCACAAGGAGATCAAACCAGTCAGTCTTTAAACGGAAATTCAATCTTGAGTATTCATTGGAAGGACTGATGCTGATGCTGAAACTCCAACATTTTGGCCACTTTATGTGAAGAACTGGCTCAAGAGAAAAGACCCTGATGCTGGGAAAGATTGAAGGCAGGAGGAGAAGGGAGGACAGAGGACGAGATGGTTGAATGCATCATCGGCTCAATGGACAAGTTTGAGCAAGCCCTGGGAATTGGTGATGGACACGGAAGCCTGGCGTGCTGCAGTCCATGGGGTTGCAAAGAGTTGGATGTGACTGAGCAACTGAACTTATTGATAGTTATTTTCAGCTTATAGTCATATTGCCAGAAAAACTCCCTCACAGGATCATTTGAAATACTTTAAGAATGTTGTGCTTTAGGTAAATTTCTAGAGTTCAGGCCCAGAAAGAGTTAAACAGTATTTGAGAAATGATATACAACTACAGTTCAATATCGCAGTAATCCAAGTTCAAGATCAGAGTAATCCAAGTCTATGCCATGACCAGTAATGCTGAGGAAGTTTAAGTTGAACGGTTCTAGGAAGACCTACAAGACCTTCTAAGAACTAACACCAAAAACAAGATGTCCTTTTCATTAAAGGGACTGGAATGCAAAGTAGGAAGTCAAGAAATTTCTGGAGTAACAGGCAAATTTGGCCTTGGAATACAGAATGAAGCAGGGTAAAGG
>NW_017193640.1:0-9712 GCF_001704415.2 Capra hircus
GAGAGCACCTGCTGCAACTCGAGATAATACAGGAGGTTCTCCCCTCCAGGCGAGATGAGGCCCATTTCCGCTGAGGCGTCTCGAGTCTAAACACACCTAACCTCTGGAACTTCCAAAGGGTCCTTCACACCCTTGCTGCAACTCAAGAAGTTCCCCGACATACCCGTCTCCACTCGAGAGGAAGCACAAGAGTCCCGCCCACATCCAGAGGAGCCCCGTTTCCGCCTCCTAGCTCGAGAGGAGGGATCCTTTCCCTACGTGGTCGGGAAAGAATTCCCGGCGTTCCCGTCACATCTCAAGAGGAGTCGCTCTCCACCGGAGAGGGAGAGGAACTCCAGGGTCGTGCCACCATTCCCAGAGTCCCCCAGATATCTCAGTCCATTCCAGGGAAACCTGTTTTCCCTGCACTGCCTCGACCTTCAAGCCGAGGATCGACTCACACCACGGTGGCACGTTGGACAGCCCTGTGGGAAAGCCTCGTGGGAAAGCCTCGTGGGAAAGCCTCGAGGTAAAGCCACAGATCTCTTGATCCACGCGAAGGGAATCGTGACTCTGCTGCTACAGCTCGAGAGGAAAGCGCACGTTCATGCCCCCACTCGAGACGAGGACTGACTCCCCTGGGGAGACTCCAGAAGTACCCCAAGATCCATGTCAGCACTGGAGAGGAATCCTCAGGTTCCGGCACCTGCTGGGAGCCAGTGTGAGGAATCCCGCCCGTGACAAGGTCATGAGGAATGAAGCTGACATACGCAAGGCGTGCTCAGACTTCAGGGACCCCTCTGCAAATTCCTAAGCACGTACCCCAACAAAAATCTGCCGGCTTTTGTGCTCTGCTTTTCCACTCTTCTGACATTTTCTGGAAAAAGTCAATTCAGGGCTTTAGTCTTCTGCATTTGAAAGAGTGTTTCAATCCAAAAACCCCTCCGATGGCTGTCTAGCCTGCCTGCAGGACTCGTACAACTGCGCATGTGATTGTTTGAGGCCTCCTGACCGCAGGAGTCACAGGAAGCTTAAAATATCCTAGGAATGTAGCAGCTTCCGAGGAGTCAAAATTTTAGAATAGGACTGATTAAAGGTTTCATTTTTTGGGTCAATGCTTGCTGCCAAATTTTCATATCCTTTATTTTTAGATATAGTTGGTATATAGAAAAACAAGTAGTAGACCTGGTATTAGCAACATTAGATCTTTGAGTTAAGTACCTTCTTTGTTATATCCCACTGCACCTTTGTTCTATAGAGATGTAACTTTAATGCTTTAAGGAGATGCAGATTAAAAAAAAAAACACTTCAGGGGAAACAAAATTAACATTCATTAAGGAAGAGAGCCAAAAAGTGTTAACAAGCCTCTTGTCCAAAAGATAATGTAAATCACCTGAGACCTTTTGTATACAAAATGATATACGGAAAGAATCTGGGTTGCGAACGCTACATAATTTTGTGTTACCCATTGATCTCCGTGTTTTATCAAAAGTATAAAAGGCCTTCTGAACAATAAAGGATGGGGGCCAGTTTCTCGAACTAGTCTCTCGGCCTGGTTTCTTGGGACTCTGGCTCCCCCCATGTCTCTCTCTCTCTCTTCTTCTCTCCCATTCCCTCTCTCTGCTCTTTACTTTAACTTCAGGCTGAATCTCCATCTGGGGCCCGGAGGCTCGCCAGGTCTACTTACTTGCCCCGGCTGTTAAGACCCACACGAAAGGGAGCTTAAGGCGAGGCACCCTTAGATATTCAAGCGGGCGCCGGTGGCCCAACGTAGATGGTGCAAATTCCTTGTCTGGAATTTTATTGGCCTTCCGCGTAAACCAAGCTATTCAGCCCTCTTCCTCCATTTAATCTTCTTACTACACTATAGTTTCTTAATCTAATCTTACATTAATAAACAAACAAGTCTTTCCACGCCAACGCCGTCCACCCTTCGAATTTCCTGGATCCACCGGGGCTGGACCCCGGTAGGCACCGACTCAACACAAGGTCTTAGGCCCTGGCATGGACGGGAGAGGAATCCCGAGAGGCCCCCGAGCAACTCGCATGGGGACTGGCCTTTCCTGAGGCCACCAGAGCGGGTCCCAGTGGTCCCCGTCGTAAGGCGAGAGCACGTACCACAACTCGAAAAAATCCAGGAGATTCTCCCCTCCAGGGTAGATGAGGCCCATTTCCGCTAAGGCGTCTCGACTCTAAACACACCTAACCTCTGGAATTCCAAAGGATCCTTCACACCCTTTGCTGCAACTCAAGAATTTCCCCAACATACCCGTCTCCACTCGAGAGTAAGCACGAGAGTCCCGGCCACATCCAGAGGAGCCCCGTTTCCGCCTCCAAGTTCGAGAGGAGGGATCCTTTTCCTGCGCGGATCCGGGAAAGAATTCCCGGTGTTCCCGTCGCATCTCAAGAGGAGGCGCTGTCCACAGGAAAGGCGAGAGGAACTCCAGGGTCGTGCCACCATCCCCAGAGTCCCCCAGATGTCTCAGTCCATTCCAGGGAAACCTGTTTTCCCTGCACTGCCTCGACTTTCAAGCCGAGGATCGACTCACACCACAGGTGGCACGTGGACAGCCCTGTGGGAAAGCCTGGTGGGAAAGCCTCGAGGGAAAGCGACAGATGCTTTGATCCACGCGAAGGGAAGCGTGACACTGCTGCTTCTGGTCGGCGAGGAAAGTACACGTGCATGCCACCACTCGAGACGAGGACTGACTCCCCTGGGGAGACTCCAGAAGTACCCCAAGATACATGTCAGCACTGGAGAGGAACCCTCACTTTACGGCACCGACTCCACAAAGGTCTTAGGCCCCAGCATCGACGGGAGAGGAATCCCGTGAGTCTCCCCGAGCAACTCGCATGGGGACTGGCCTTTCCTGAGGCCACCAGAGCGGGTCCCTGAGGTCCCCGTCGTAGGTCGAGAGCACCAGCAGCAACTTGAGAAAATCCAGGAGGTTCTCCCTTCCAGGCGAGATGAGGACCATTTCCGCTGAGGTGTCTCAAGGCTAATCACACCTTACCTCTGGAACTTCCAAAGGGTCCTTCACACCCTTGCTGCAACTCAATAAGATCCCCAACATACCCGTCTCCACTCGAGAGGAAGCACGAGAGTCCCGCCCACATCCAGAGGAGCCCCGTTTCCGCCTCCTAGCTCGAGAGGAGGGATCCTTTCCCTCAGTGATCGGGAAAGAGTTCCCAGTGTTCCCGGCGCATCTAAAGAGGAGGCGATCTCCACAGGAAAGGCGAGAGGAAATCCAGGGTCGGGCCACCATTCCCAGCGTCCCCCAGATGTCTCAGTGCATTCCAGGGAAACCTGTTTTCCCTGCACTGCCTCGACTTTCAAGCCAAGGATCGACTCACACCACGGTGGCACGTGGGACAGCCCTGTGGGAAAGCCTCGTTGGAAAGACTCGAGGGAAAGCCTCGTGGGAAAGCCTCTAGGGAAAGCCACAGTTGCTTTGATCAACCCGAAGGGAAGTGTGACACTGCTGCTACAGCTCGGGAGGAAAGCGCACGTGCATGCCCCCACTCGAGACGAGGACTGACTACCCTGAGGAGAGTCCAGAAGTACCCCAAGATCCACGTCAGCCCTGTAGAGGAATCCTCACTTTCCGGCACCGACTCCAAACAAGGTCTTAGGCCCCGGCATCGACGGGAGAGGAATCCCGAGAGGCCCCGAGTAACTAGCATGGGGACTGGCCTTTCCTGAGGCCATTAGAGCGGGTCCCTGAGGTCCCCGTCATAAGTCGAGAGCACCTGCCGCAACTCGAGAAAATCCAGGAGGTTCTCCCCTCCAGGCGAGATGAGGCCCATTTCCTCTGAGCGTCCCCAGGTTAATCACACCTAAACTCTGGAACTTCCAAAACGTTCTTCACATCCTTGCTGCAACACAAGAAGTTCCCCGACATACCCGTCTCCACTCGAGAGGAAGCACGAGAGTCCCGCCCACATCCAGAGGAGCCCCGTTTCCGCCTCATAGCTCGAGAGGAGGGATCCTTTCCCTGCGTGGTCGGGAAAGAATTCTCGGCGTTCCCGTCGCATCTCAAGAGGGGACGCTTTACACAGGAAAGGCGTGAGGAACTCCAGGGTCGTTCCACCATTCCCAGAGTCCCCCAGATGTCTCAGGCCATTCCAGGGAAACCTGTTTTCCCTGCACTGCCTCGACTTTCAAGCCGAGGATCGTCTCACACGACGGTGGCACGTGGGACAGCCCTGTGGGAAAGCCTCGTGGGAAAGTCTCATGGGAAAGCCTGGAGGGAAAGCCACAGATCCCTTGATCCACGCGAAGGGGAGCGTGACACTGCTGCTACAGCTCGGGAGGAAAGCACACGTGCATGCCCTTACTCGGGACAAGGACTGACTCCCCTGTGGAGTCTCCAGAAGTACCCCAAGATCCAAGTCAGCACTGGAGAGGAATTCTCAGGTTCCGGCACCGACTCCCCACAAGGTCTTAGGCCCCGGCATCGATGGGAAAGGAATCCTGATAGGCCCCCGAGCAACTCGCATGGGGACTGGCCTTTCCTGAGGCCACCAGAGCGGGTCCCTGAGGTCCCCGTCGTAACGCGAGAACACCTGCAGCAACTCAAGAAAATGCAGGAGGTTCTCCCCTCCAGGGGAGATGAGGACCATTTCCTCTGAGGCGTCCCCAGGCTAATCACACCTAACCTCTGGAACTTCCAAAGGGTCCTTCACACCCTTGCTGCAACTCAAGAAGTTCCCCGACATACCCGTCTCCACTCAAGAGGAAGCACGAGAGTCCCGCCCAATCCAGAGGAGCCCAGTTTCCGCCTCCAAGCTCGAGAAGAGGGATCCTTTCCCTGCGTCGTCGTGAAAGAATTCCCGGCGGTTGCGTCGCATCTCAAGAGGAGGCCCTCTCTACAGGAAAGCCGAGAGGAACTCCAGGGTCATGCCACCATTCCCAGAGTCCCCCAGATGTCTCAGTCTATTCCAGGGAAACCTGTTTTCCCTGCACTGCCTCGACTTTCAAGCGAGGATCGACTCACACCACGGTGGCACGTGGGACAGCCCTTTGGGAAAGCCTCGAGGGAAAGCCACAGATCCCTTGATCCACGCGAAGGGAACGTGACACTGCTGCTGCAGCTCGGGAGGAAAGCGCACGTGCATGCCCCACTCGAGACAAGGACTGACTCCCCTGGGGAGACTCCAGAAGTACCCCAAAATCCATGTCAGCACTGGAGAGGAAACCTCAGGTTCCGGCACCGACTCCACACAAGTTCTTAGGCCCCGGCACCGACGGGAGAGGAATCCCGAGAGGTCCCCGTGCAACTTGCATGGGGACTGGCCTTTCCTGAGGCCACCAGAGAGGGTCCCTGAGGGCCCCGTCGTAGTCGAGAGCACCTGCCGCAACTTGAATAAATCCAGGAGGTTCTCCCTTTCAGGCGAGATGAGGACCATTTCTGCTGAGACGTCTCGAGGCTAATCACACCTAACCTCTGGAAGTTACAAAGCGTCCTTCACACTCTTTCTGCAACTCAAGAAGTTCCCCGACATACCCGTTTCCACTCGAGAGGAAGCACGAGTGTCCCGCCCACATCCAGATGAGCCCCGTTTCCGCCTCATAGCTCAACAGGAGGGATCCATTCCCTGCGTGGTCGGGAAAGAATTCCCGGCGTTCCCGTCACATCTCAAGAGGGAGCGCTCTCCACAGGAAAGGCGAGAGGTACTCCAGGGTCGTGCCACCATTCCCAGATCCCCCAGATGTCTCAGTCCATTCCAGGGAAGCCTGTTTTCCCGGCACTGACTCAACTTTCAAGACGAGGATCGACTGACACCACGGTGGCACGTGGGACATCACCTTGGGAAAGCGTCGTGGGAAAGCCTGGTGGGAAAGCGTCGTGGGAAAGCCTCGCTTAAAGCCTCGAGGGAAAGCCACTGATCCTAGGATACACGGGAAGGGAAGCGTGACACTGCTGCTACAGTTCGGGAGGAAAGTGCACGTGCATGCCCCCACTCGAGACGAGGACTGACTCCCCTGGGGAGACTCCAGAAGTACCCCAAGATCCATGTCAGAACTGGAGAGGAATTCTCAGTTTCCGACACCGACTCCACACAAGGTCTTAGGCCCTGGCATCGATGGGAGAGGAATCCCGAGAGGACCCGAGCAAATCGCATGGGGACTGGCCTTTCCTGAGGCCACCAGAGCGGGTCCCTGAGGTCCCCGTAGTAATTCGAGAGCACCTGCCGCAACTTGAGAAAATCCAGGAGGTTCTCCCTTCTTGGCGAGATGAGGCCCATTTCCACTGAGTTCTCTCACGGCTAATCACACCTAACCTCTGGAACTTCCAAAGGGTCCTTCACACCCTTTCTGCAATTCAAGCAGATCACCAACATACCAGTCTCCACTCGAGAGGAAGAACGAGAGTCCCGCCCACATCCAGAGGAGCCCCGTTTCCGACTCCTAGCTCGAGAGGAGGGATCCTTTCCCTGCGTGGTCGGGAAAGAATTCCCGGCGTTCCCATCGCATCTCAAGAGGGGGCGCTCTCCACAGGGAAGGCGAGAGGAACTCCAGGGTCGTGCCACCATTCCCAGAGTCCCACAGATGTCTTAGTCCATTCCAGGGAAACCTGTTTTCCCTGCACTGCCTCGACTTTCAAGAAGAGGTTCGACTCACACCAAGGTGGCAGGTGGGACAGTCCTGTGGGAAAGCGTCGTGGGAAAGCGTCGTGGGGCCCGGAAAGCCTCGAGGGAAAGCCACAGATCCCTTGATCCTCCGCGAAGGGAAGCTCAACAGTGCTGCTACAGCTCGGAGGAAAGCTCACGCTGCATGCCCGACTCGAGACGAGGACTGACTCCCCTGGGGAGACTCCAGAAATACCCCAAGATACATGTCAGCACTGGAGAGGAATCCTCAGGTTTTGGCACAGACTCCACACAAGATCTTAGGTCCCGGCATCGACGGGGAGACGAATCCCGAGAGACCCATGAGCAACTCGCATGGGGACTTCCCTTTCGTGAGGCCACAAGAGGGGGTCCCTGATGTCACCGTCGTAAAGTCGAGAGCATCTGCTGCAACTCGAGAAAATCCAGGAGGTTCTCCTCTCCTGGCGAGATGAGGCCCATTTCCGCTGAGGGGGTTCGAGGCTAATCACACCTAAACTCTGGAACTTCCAAAGGGTCATTCACACCCTTGCTGCAACTCAAGAAGTTCCCCAACATGCTCGTCTCCACTCGACAGGAAGCACGAGAGTCCCGCCCACATTCCAGAGGAGACCCAGTTTCCCGCCTCCTAGCTAGAGAGGAGGGATACTTTCCCTGCGTGGTCGGGAAAGAATTCCCGGCTTTCCCGTCGCATCTCAAGTGGAGGCGCTCTCCACAAGGAAAGGCGAGAGGAACTCCAGGGTCGTGCCACATTCCCAGAGTCCCCCAGATGTCTCAGTCCATTCCAGGGAAACCTGTTTTCCCTGCACTGCCTCGACTTTCAAGCCGAGTATCGACTCACACCACGGTGGCACGTGGGACAGCCCTGTGGGAAAGCTGCCGGGAGCCAGTGTGAGGAATCCCGCCCGTGACAAGGTCATGAGGAAGGAAGCTGACATTCGCAAGGCGTGCTCAGACTTCAGGGACCCCTCTGGAAATTCCTAAGCATGTACCCCAACAAAAATCTGCCGGCTTTTGTGCTCTGCTTTTCCACTCTTCTGACATTTTCTGGAAAAAGTCAATTCAGGGTTTCAGTCTTCTGCATTTGAAAGAGTGTTTCAATCTAAAAACCCTCCGATGGCTTTCTAGCCTGCCTGCAGGACTCTGCGAGTGTGATTGTTTGAGGCCTCCTGACTGCAGGAGGCACAGGAAGCTTAAAACATCCTAGGAATGTAGGGGCTTCCGAAGAGTCAAAATCTTTAGAATAGGACTGATTAAAAGTTTCATTTGTTGAGTCAATGCTTGCTGCCAAATTTTCATATCCTTTATTTTTGAGATATAGTTGGTATATAGAAAAACAAGTAGTAGACCTGGTATTAGCAACATTAGATCTTTGAGTTAAGTACCTTCTTTGTTATATCCCACTGCACCTTTGTTCTATAGAGATGTAACTTTAAATGCTTTAAGGAGATGCAAATTAAAGAAAAACACTTCGGGGGAAACAAAATCAACATTCATTAAGGAAGAGAGCTAAAAAGTGTTAACAAGCTTCTTGGCCAGAAGATAATGTAAATCACCTGAGACCTTTTGTATACAAAATGATGTATAGAAAGAGTCTGGGCGCTGCGAACGCTACATAATTCTGTGTTACCCGTTGATCTCCATGTTTTATCAAAAGTATAAAAGGCCTTCTGAACAATAAAGGATCGGACCAGTTTCTCGAACTAGTCTCTCGGCCTGGTTTCTTGGGACTCTGGCTCCCCCCATGTCTCTCTCTCTCCTCTTCTCTCCCCTTCCCTCTCTCTGCTCTTTACTTTAACTTCAGGCTGAATCTCCATCTGGGCGCAGAGGCTCGCCAGGTCTACTTACTTGCCCCGGCTGTTAAAGACCCGCACGAAAGGGAGCTTAAGGCGAGGCACCCTTAGATATTCAAGCGGGCGCCGGTGGCCCAACGTAGATGGTGCAGATTCCTTGTCTGGAATTTTATTGGCCTTTCCGCGTAAACCAAGCTATTCAGCCCTCTTCCTCCACTTAATCTTCTTATTACACTATAGTTTCTTAATCTAATCTTACATTAATAAACAAACAAGTCTTTCCACGCCAAACGCCGTCCCACCCTCTTCGAATTCCCTGGATCCCACCCGGCCCAGGACCCCGGCAAGTGGCGCCCGGAACAGGCTATTCGAAGGTAGGTTCCTCGGAGCAAAAAGCTCTCCCCCCGGAGCACTCTCTGCTGCCTCCGGGCCCCCGCTAGTCTTGGGGGAGTGACTTAATCACTCCCCCCGGAGTACTTTCGGGTACTCCCCCCAGTGTTGAGTGTTCGGGACGGCTAGGACCCCACTCAGGGGTGCCGCGGACCCCCCTGTAGGATAGACAGGGTGAGGAAGAGTGGGAAGTGTTCAAGGGTTTAAGAGAAACCTGGTGCTCTAGAGGTTGAAAAAGAAACCTGCTATCCTAGGGTTAAAAACAAAACCCCCCTCGCCAGAGGTAAAACCTTTTGTTGAGGTAGACTTTTCTATAAGACTTAATTTTCTGACATGGGTAACAGTGAATCAAAAAGAAAGACAGCTTTTTATAGGAGTAATCTTGCAGTTACTAACTAAACGAGGAATTAAAGTTAAAAATTCCAATATTCATTCATTTTTTTCCTTTGTACAAGAACAGTGTCCCTGGTTTCCAGAAGAAGGCACTGGTTAACTTAGACACCTGGGAGAGAGTAGGAAAACAGCTAAAAACTTACTATACTTTGCATGGGCCTGTAAATGCTTTTGCTCTGTAAAATATGATTACAAATGTTCTGGACCCCTGTCATGAGGCTGTTAGATAGCCTATGGGAGAGGCTATAGCGGTAAATGGTAGTGGGTCTCCACCTTCTATGCAGATCGTATTTTCTGCCATTGGCAAACAAAAGGAGAGAGACTCCTCTTCCTCCCGAGGAAGGAGGGTGCTTACAGGACGCAGCGGCCGAGCGCCCTGGAGAGCCCCCCCCCCTCTACACAAACCAAACCTTTAAAAAAGTTATCTTATTTAAGGCGACCACTGCAACCTCTGCTTGCGCCCCAGGGCTTAAGAACTCCCCACTTTATATCCAAAGCCTCCCAGAACATTGCACCTTTATAAGTTTGAAAACGATAGTGACAAT
>NW_017193641.1:0-9711 GCF_001704415.2 Capra hircus
TTCAAAGAAATCCCAGGGCTGATCTCCTTTAGGATGACTGGTTTGGATCTCCTTGCAGTCCAAGGGACTCTCAAGAGTCTTCTCCAACACCACAGTTCAAAAGCATCAATTCTTCGCGCTCAGCTTTCTTCACAGTCCAACTCACATCCATACATGACCACAGGAAAACCATAGCCTTGACTAGACGGACCTTAGTTGGCAAAGTAATGTCTCTGCTTTTGAATATGCTATCTAGGTTGGTCATAACTTTCCTTCCAAGGAGTAAGCGTCTTTTAATTTCATGGCTGCAGTCACCATCTGCAGTGATTTTGGAGCCCAGAAAATAAAGTCTGACACTGTTTCCACTGTTTCCCCATCTATTTCCCATGAAGTGATGGGACGGATGCCATGATCTTCGTTTTCTGAATGTTGAGCTTTAAGCCAACTTTTTCACTCTCCTCTTTCACTTTCATCAAGAGGCTTTTTAGTTCCTCTTCACTTTCTGCCATAAGGGTGGTGTCATCTGCATATCTGAGGTTATTGATATTTCTCCCGGCAATCTTGATTCCAGCTTGTGTTCTTCCAGTCCCAGCATTTCTCATGATGTACTCTGCATATAAGTTAAATAAGCAGGGTGACAATATACAGCCTTGACGTACTCCTTTTCCTATTTGGAACCAGTCTGTTGTTCCATGTCCAGTTCTAACTGTTGCTTCCTGACCTGCATACAGGTTTCTCAAGAGGCAGGTCAGGTGGTCTGGTATTCCCATCTCTTTCAGAATTTTCCACAGTTGTGATCCACACAGTCAAGGGCTTTGGCATAGTCAATAAAGCAGAAATAGATGTTTTTCTGGAACTCTCTTGCTTTTTCCATGATCCAGCAGATGTTGGCAATTTGATCTCTGTTTCCTCTGCCTTTTCTAAAACCAGCTTTGAACATCAGGAAGTTCACAGTTCACGTATTGCTGAAGCCTGGCTTGGAGAATTTTGAGCATTACTTTACTATCATGTGAGATGAGTTCAATTGTGCGGTAGTATGAGCATTCTTTGGCATTGCCTTTCTTTGGGATTGGAATGAAAACTGACCTTTTCCAGTCCTGTGGCCACTGCTGAGTTTTCCAAGTTTGCTGGCATATTGAGTGCAGCACTTTCACAGCATCATCTTTCAGGATTTGAAATAGCTCAACTGGAATTCCATCACCTCCACTAGCTTTGTTCATAGTGATGCTTTCTAAGGCCCACTTGACTTCACATTCCAGGATGTCTGGCTCTAGATGAGTGATCACACCATCATGATTATCTGGGTCATGAAGATCTTTTTTGTATAGTTCTTCTGTGTATTCTTGCCACCTTCTTCTTAATATCTTCTGCTTCTGTTAGGTCCATACCATTTCTGTCCTTTATCGAGCCCATCTTTGCATGAAATGTTCCCTTGGTATCTCTAATTTTCTTGAAGAGATCTCTAGTCTTTCCCATTCTGTTGTTTTTCTCTATTTCTTTGCATTGATCGCTGAAGAAGGCTTTCTTATCTCTTCTTGCTATTCTCTGAAACTCTGCATTCAGATGCTTATATCTTTTCTTTTCTCATTTGCTTTTTGCCTCTCTCCCTCTTCACAGCTATTTGTAAGGCTTCCTCAGACAGCCATTTTGCTTTTTTGCATTTCTTTTCTATGGGGATGATCTTGATCCCTGTCTCCTATACAGTGTCACGAACCTCATTCCATAGTTCATCAGGCACTCTATCTATCAGATCTAGTCCCTTAAATCTATTCCTCACTTCCACTGTATAATCATAAGGGATTTGATTTAGGTCATACCTGAATGGTCTAGCGGTTTTCCCTACTTTGTTCAATTTAAGTCTGAATTTGGTAATAAGAAGTTCATGATCTGAGCCACAGTCAGCTCCTGGTCTTGTTTTTGTTGACTGCATATAGCTTCTCCATTTTGGCTGCAAAGAATATAATCAATCTGATTTCGGTGTTGACCATTGGGTGATGTCCATGTGTAGAGTCTTATCTTGTGTTGTTGGAAGAGGGTGTTTGCTATGACCAGTGCATTTTCTTGGCAAAACTCTATTAGCCTTTGCCCTGCTTCATTCCGCATTCCAAGGCCAAATTTCCCTGTTACTCCAGGTGTTTCTTGACTTCCTACCTTTGCATTCCAGTCCCCTGTAATGAAAAGGACATCTTTTTTGGGTGTTAGTTCTAAAAGGTCTTGTAAGTCTTCATAGAACCATTCAACTTCAGCTTCTTCAGTGTTACTGGTTGGGGCATAGACTTGGATTACTGTGATATTGAGTGGTTTGCCTTGGAAACGAACAGAGATCATTCTGTCGTTTTTTTGAGATTGCATCCAGTACTGCATTTCAGACTCTTTTGTTGACCATGATGGCTACTCCATTCCTACTGAGGGATTCCTGCCCGCAGTAGTAGATGTAATGGTCATCTGAGTTAAATTCACCCTTTCCAGTCCATTTTAGTTCACTGATTCTAGAATGTCGACGTTCACTCTTGCCATCTCTTGTTTGACCACTTCCAATTTGCTTTGATTCATGGACCTGACATTCCAGGTTCCTATGCAATATTGCTCTTTACAGCATCGGACCTTGCTTCTATCACCAGTCACATCCACAGCTGGGTATTGTTTTTGCTTTGGCTCCATCCCTTCTTTCTTTCTGGAGTTTTTTCTCCACTGATCTCCAGTAGCATATTGGGCACCTAGTGACCTGGAAGTTCTCTTTCAGTGTCCTATCATTTTGCCTTTTCATACTGTTCATGGGGTTCTCAAGGCAAGAATACTGAAGTGGTTTGCCATTCCTTCTCCAGTGGACCACATTCTGTCAGACCTCTCCACCATGACCGCCCGTCTTGGGTTGCCCCGCAGGCATGGCTTAGTTTCATTGAGTTAGACAAGGCTGTGGTCCTAGTGTGATTAGTTTGACTAGTTTTCTGTGAGTATGGTTTCAGTGTGTCTGCCTCTGATGCCCTCTTGCAACACCTACCATCTTACTTGGGTTTCTCTTACCTTAGGCATGGGGTATCTCTTCACGGCTGCTCCAGCAAAGCGCAGCCACTGCTCCTTACCTTGGACGAAGGGTGTCTCCTCACCACCTCCTTCCTGACCTTCAACGTGGGATGTCTCTCTAGGCCCTCCTGCGCCGCGCAGCCACCGCTCCTTGGCCGCCGCCCCTGGCCTCTGGCATGGGGTTGCTCCTCCCGGCGCGCCCCTGGCCTCTCTTGGCCGCCACCCTTCGGGCATGGGGTCTCCCGGCTTCTGCCCCTGACCTCGGACGTGGGGTAGCTCCTCTTGGCCGTGCTTAGTGCGCCAGTTGCTGCCGCCCGCACTTAGCGTGCCGTCCCAGTAGGTCTACAGGCAGCAGTAATTTCTGTGGTCTCTTTAGTTTTCTGTCTGGGTAAAGGGCCTGTCTCAGCAGCGTTTCCCTCTTGCTGGCAGCTTGGCGGCTTCAGGGGGAGGACGCTAGGGCAGGGGATCAAAATGAGGCATCCTTTCCCTGCGCCCCAGAACACCCCCTGCTCCCGAAGACTGCCCTTTTTAAACTCGTCTCCTGCCACACTCACGGTCCTGTACGTCGGCGTCGGGATGGACCTCTGGAGATGTTTCCCTTCTTGGTTTTCAAGCATGACTAGCTTCACTTTCCTAGAAGGGAGTTGCTATAAGTTTCAGAACCTGGAGAGGCCTTTGTGTGGGGATTTTTCTTAAACGGCACAGGGCTCATCGACTTCCGCAGGGATTTATGGGCCCTGTCCAGTTACCCAGGCCCCTCTCCCCCAGGGGAATTGGGCTTTGTTCCCACTGGCCTCTCCTCTCCTCTCGGTTCGGTTGCCCAAGCTAAGA
Organism: Capra hircus; assembly: GCF_001704415.2. Taxonomy (NCBI): domain Eukaryota; kingdom Metazoa; phylum Chordata; class Mammalia; order Artiodactyla; family Bovidae; genus Capra; species Capra hircus. The sequence goes on from NW_017193641.1 coordinate 3,835, forward strand.
GTGGAGAGGGATGTGATGACCGTGGGCGCCGGAGCCTGGGCTGAGGCGGGGTGTGGGGCCGTGGTCCCCTGGCTTTCCTCCTGACGGGTGTCGGAGGGCCTCGCCTATGGCGTCTGTGGGCCCTGGGCTGTCTCTGGCAGACGGTGCAGGAGGAGGACCTCGCTATGGCGTCTGTGGGCCCTGGGCTGTCTCTGGCAGACGGTGCAGGAGGAGGACCTCGCCTATGGCATCTGGCCCTGGGCTGTCTCTGGCAGACTGTGCAGGAGGAGGATGCCCAGACTGTCCTGAGGACAGCCAAGCCCCAGACGGCTACTGAAATGGCCCTTGCCAGGTCTGAGGCAGTGAGGAGAGGCAGAGAGGAGGGGGCCAGCCTCACAGAGGCAGGAGCCGCCTTCCTCCCGACTGGCTCTTCCCCTGGGAGACCGGCCCTTGTGGGGAGGCATCTGGCCGCCCCGGTGGCCTCCTTGTCGTGCTGACAGTGCCGGGCCGCTCCTGAGCCCACGCGGGGCTGGGCAGAGGGAGGTGCGGGCCTCTAGCTAAGCCGTGGACAGAGTGGGCCCTGCGGACTCTGCTGTGTCCAGGCGGTGCCTGCCCTCCCGCCCGAGGGTTTGCCATGTCTGGGAGCGTCCGGTGCAGCGTGTCCGAGGCCGCAGCTGTCGGAGCTGACTCATGAGACCCCTGGCAGCTGCGTTGGGGCGCTTGCCCCGTGGCCTCCCCGCGTCCCTGCCCTGGGCGCAGCCCCAGGAAGTGCCTGCAGGCACGGGTGGACAGAGGCCGCCCGCGGGGAAGCCTGTGAGCCCAGGGACTCGCGGCTCCTCGGACAGCGGCAGGGCCCCGTCCCCGTGTGCCCAGGAGACCGTCCTGAGGTCCAAGGCAGGTCAGGCGCGGAGCTTGCACGAGCTCTCTGCATCAGGCCGCTCCCGCTCTGTGAGGCGGGCCTGTCGTCAGTTGGGGCTCACTTGCTGTCCCAGGCTGTACGCTGCCGCCCATTAGCTGTGTCTCCCGGGACAGACTGTTCTTTGTCATGTCTCTGAGCCTCAGCTTCCTTCAGGGGCTAAACCCGATGTGCCCAGCATGGTCACGTTCCTTTCGTCCTCCCTGAAAAGCTGGGTCAGCGCCTGTCTCCCCGTAAATCCAGTGGCGCCCCTGTGGGCCCTCCAGGGGCTTCGGCCGCCGTCTGCTTAGCCCGGGGTGGGGGGGGGCGGATGGGCAAGGCGCAGAGCCAGGAAGGAGATGCGAGAAGAAGGGGAGGAGCCAAGTGCTTGCTGATTCCCACCCCTTTCCCTCCTCCCCAGACCTCTGTGCTTTCAAGTCCGAGAAGGGATTCGAGAAGCCTCGAGGAGGCTCCACAGGTTGACAGGATTCCTGATGAATGGTCAGGCAGCCTTTGCCTGACAGCCTGAACTCCTCGTGGAGCTTGCATCATCAGCAGCCTCTCGGGCAGGTCCTGCTGCCGCCTCGGGTTCACAGACTGGAGCGTAGAGGCTCAGCGTGGACCACGCCCCTTACCCAGGGGTGGTCCCTGCAGAGCCATGAGATGACCCAAGTCATGCTGCTAGATGGTCCTTCTTCTGTCCTGGAAGCTTTGTTTCCCAGACGAGCAGGGAGATGATGCTGGTTGTCAGGGAACCTCCAGGCCTGGCCTGCCCGCCACATGCTGCATCTGGTTAGCCGGGCCTTAAGCGTGGCCCAGCAGAAAAGAGGCTTTTCAGAGTGCTTCTGGGTGAAGAGAAGGCCCGCAGGGGTGGGTCCCCTCTGAGGCTGTAATTAAAACTCCGGGCCTGGTCTCCTTGTCAAGTATCAGCTCTTCAAGGGTTCAGGGAGCCTGGTTTTGTGTGCAGAGCCCTTTCGGTATGTGGGAGAGGAGGACGCAGGTCTGGCTCTGGTGTGCCCCCTTTTTCCACATGATGCTGAACCTTTAAAAAGTGGGTGTTGGCATCAGACGAGCCGTTGACATCTGGGCCTTTTTTGTAGAAATTCCATGATGGATGTTTTCCTCAGGAGGTACAGCCAGTGTCCAAAGACAGATCCTTTAAACCTGCCTGACTCCAGGGGCGTCACCACCGACTTCCTGGTAAATACCCGCGGGCCAGGAATGTGTTTGTGCAGTTTCAGAGATGATCCAGAAAAGCCTCTGCTGGTCACCAAGCTGTGTTTGTGTCTGGAGATGAATCGTGCAAGGGAAGATGTTTGCTCCTGAAATAAGACATTTTGTACAATCCATACAAGCCTTTAATTTGACATTGCAGTCAGATGCTGAGCTGTCAGATGCTGGGTTGAAGTTGAAAGTTGACTTTCCCCCCTGTAGCTACAAAGTTCTGTGTCAGCCTGAATTTCAATTTCCTGGGATTTTTGTGTGTCTACAACTTAACTTGGCTTTCTAATTTAGCACCCCCCCCTTTTTCTTTTTTTGCTTTGTTTTATATTTGGTGGTTGTGTTATTTGTTTTTTGTTTGTTTTTGGTGGTGGTGGGTAGAGGAGGGATGGGTTAGTGTCAGGGCAAGGGGGGCATTTAATCATTTATTCTTTCAAGTAGGTTTAATTGTATAAAGATTATAATGCATACAAACGTCTGTAATTAGGGGAGCTGGTTCTGTTAGACAGTGTTTTAGTGAAGAAAATTACAGTGTTCATAGGAGAAGGCAGCATATATTAACGTGCAGCTAGTTTTTGTTCATTCGTGCCGAGTGTCCCCCCCGGGGGTGTCTCCCCAAATTCCCAACTCTTCCCAGTCCCTCCGTGCGGCCCGGCCTGCCCTCCGTTGAACCAGGCCACTTTCTAGCACACACAGCCCTTTCAGGGGCTTGGGAGGCCGCACTTTGTTCTGCGACAGCATGCGTTTCCCTCGCTCGTGATGGCTGTTCAGGGCTGTCTCCTTTGTGTGGGGCATGGTCCGGGGCATCGTAGGTGTAGCCATGAATGAGACAGCCAGCTCTGTGCTCTCGTGAAGTTTGCAATCTGAAGGGGAGTCAGAAAATGAAAGAGAAGGCTAAGTGGACCTGCTACTTGCAGATACTGATTCTGTGCAAAGAGGAGACGGAATAGAGTGTTGAGTTGGAGAGGGACTGGGGACCAGGGTGGCAGTGTGAGAACGCTCATTTAGGCAGAGTGGACAGAGCCTCTGGGGCCACGGACTGTCCAAGAACTGGGGTTTCCAGGCAGATGGCCAGCCTGTGTAGTGTTCAAGGTAAGAATGAACTCTTTTTTAAAAAAAAGAAACATTTGTTTGTTTGGCCGTGCTGGTCTTGGTTGCGGCACGACCCGTCTTTGTTGGGTCACGTAGAATCTTCCAGTGCGGTGTACAGAGTTGCAGTGTGCAGGCTTGCTTGCTCTGAGGTATGTGGATCTTGGTTCCCTGAGCAGGGATCAGACCTGCTGCTTTGCTAGGCAGATTCTTAGCCACTGCACCACCAGGGAGGTCAGGAAGGAGCTTCTTAAGTTCAGGGAACAGGAGGAGGAGGAGTGGGAAGAGAGTGGGGCAGGGAGTGGGGGCTGGGAGATGAGGTGGAGAGCTGGCAAGGGACTGCCAGGGCTGTGGATTTACTCTCCGAGCCCTGGGGGACCTGTTCGGGTCCTTCTCACATGGCTCCCTTGAGCCTCTCGCCACGTGGTTCCGAGCACACAGAATAGGGCTGCCCTACTCTGGAGCTGAGCCTTTAGGCCCCAGAGAGGTGCTCTCTGTTGGAGCTTTTCGTTGAGGATCTGGCCACTTACTGGAGTGTAGACACCATGAGGAACACCAGTTAGAATAAAGGGTGAGCGTCTGTTCAACTTGCGGAATATTCTTCCAGTGCTGACTAGGCTGTGAAAGAGATGCCTCTACCTGCTCTAGGAGGGTCTGAGCGACCCTGGGGCTTCCCAGTGGCGCTCATGGTAAAGAACCCACCTGCCGCTGCAGGAGACGTAAGAGACCTGGTTTGATCCCTGGGTCAGGAAGTTTGGGCGACCCGCTCTAGTAGTCTTGCCTGGAGAATCCCCATGGACAGAGGAGCTTGGTGGGCTACAGTCTGTGGGTCACAAAGAGTTGGACACGACTGAAGACACTTAGCACGAACAACTCTATACGGGATGTGGAGGATGAGTAGGAGCTTGATAGGGTGGATGAAAACGGGAAGAACTTTGCTGGTAACGAGAAACCCCTTGGGCAGGAGTATGTTAGGGGAATGCCAAGTGACCTGGTGTGACGAGAAGTGAGCCTTTTGGCAGGGCGCTGGGATCAGAGTGGGCCATGCTTGAAGCTTTGGATTTTATTTTATACCTGCACTCACATGTGCTTTGACGCTGTGTTGATTCATAAACCCCGAATCCAGCGAATCCATTTGCTCCAAGGAGATTGACCATCACCCTTAACACCCTGAAGCCAGCTGCCGCCAGTTTGCTCTAAATCTTAAAGCCCCCTGCCGGGAAGGGGCACCCCGGGACAGATGGGCCGGTTGTGGCGTGCCCAGTCCACGCTTTGTCCGAGCTGGGGCTCCCGTTGTCACATGAGAAGGGCCCGCTGACCCAGCTGCTCTGCCGAGCTCTTGGTCAGATGGTGAGTGTGTGGACGTCTCAGGTTTTACAGCCGCGCTCCCAGCAGCCTCTGTGCCCTTTCCCTGCAGCTCCTGGGAGGCCAGACGAACGATCCCCTGTTGACTGCCCCACCCCGGGGCCACGTCCTCTGCTCCTGGTTACCTGGCTTCCAGAAGGTCTCTGCTGGCCTTCACCATCTCCCTGATCATTTATTTCTGGTGGAAAGCCTGAAACACCAGGATGTACATCATCTGAAATGTCCTGGCACGCCTCTCCTGGTTGGTGTGGAGCGCACAGGCAGCGCGAGACGCTCTGTGTAGGTTTCAGGAGGCCCGGGCAGAGATAGAGTTACAAGTTAGAGATCTCAAGGCTGGTGTCTGTGGCCGGATCCAAGCCCAGGATTCTCCAGTGGGCATGCTCTTCCTGGCCTTGCTGAAAGACAGTTTGCTGCGATGGAGTGAATTACGTCCCTAACTGTTTGCGGTGGCCGGAAACCATTTCCCATAAGCGTTCGTTTGCCCAAGCCCGGAGTGTGAGATAGAGCCTTCCTGAAATATTTTTCTTTTCCATTAGCATTTCTGTGATAAACAGCTTAGATGCACTGAGAAAAATTAATGAAACTATTGTAACAATCGTGCACGAGTAGGTATTTATTAAGGACAATTAAAAAGCTTTAAAAACCATCCACAGGGCAAAATGAGTAGGAAGACGGGTGTGTGGCGCGTGGCGCGTTTTGGCAGGGAGCCTGCTGTGGGTGTGTGGAATGGGGGCCCCCACCCGACCCCTGGCTCCTCACCCCCAGACATGACGGCAGGGAGCGTGGATTTCTGCTGTCAAAATTGTTCATAGCAAACATTTGACGCGGCTTCCCCATTGCAGAAAGCTGGGCGTGGGGCTGACGGTTGGGGAGGGGTGGGGAAGGGGTCTGGATGTGCAGGCTCGCTGAGGAAGGCTGTGAGGAAGGCTGAGTCCCGCTCGCCTTCCATGTCCTTGGGACAGACATGCTTGTCCCTGGTCTTCACCTCCGGGGCTCTCGAGGCTCGAGGCACAGTCACACTTGGCTGTTTTTATAAGGACCTGATTTCGTGTTGGCTCCCGAAGCCTGCAGACCAGCTGAGGGGCAGAAAAGGAAGCCTGGAGGTGGAGGTGGCACAGCATCGTGCCGTCAGCCACTTACGGGCTCAAGCCGTGGGCTGGCCTCGCCTCCTCTCCTGCAGAAGAGTCGTGCAGGGGGTCGTGTTAGGAACGAGGGCGTGCAGAACGGACAGAGAGGACCCGAGACTGGCGCCCAGGAAGTCAGTGCTCGGGAAATCTTCAATGGCCTTTGTCATCATTAAAGGCATCATCACTGGGTTGTTGGAAGCC
>NW_017193642.1:0-9711 GCF_001704415.2 Capra hircus
CTAGTATCGAGGTGGAGTTTCCTCCCCTCAGGCTTAGATTGAGTCGCCCTTCCGCTGAGCGTCTCCGAGCTCTGCTTATATCACACCCGAAAGCTCTGGAAACGTATCCAAAGGGTCCTTCACACCCTTTGCTGCGACTCAAAGAAGTTGCATCCCAACGATATACCGTCTCCACTCAGAGCAGGAGCCACCGAAGAGTACCTGCCGCCACATCAGAGGAGCCCCGCTTTCCCGCCCTCCTTAGCTCGAGAGGAGGATCCTTTATCCCTGCCCGTTGTGCGTGGTCGGGAAAGAATTCGGCCTTCCTGGTCGCATCCTCAAGAGGAGGCCGCTCTTCCAACAGGAAAGCGCGCGAGGGAACTTCAGGGTCGTGCCACCAATTCCCAGAGTCCACCAGGATGTCTCTGTCCATTTCCAGGAAAACCTTTTTCCTGCACTTAGCCTGGGACGTTTCAAGCGAGGATCGGACTCACACCACGGCTGGCTCGTGCGGAGCCCAAGCTACTGTGGGAAAGCCTCGTGGTGAAATTCCCGTCATTGGAAAAGCTCAAGCGGGCACAAGTCCCACAGATCTCATGATTCCCATGGTCTTATTGGAAAGCATGGAAAACTGCTGTGTACAGCTCGGGAGGAACAAAGCACACGTGCATGCCCCTACTCTGAGAGGCAGGACTGGACTCCATGCTCCACTGGGGAGACTCCAGAAGTACCCCAAGATCCATGTCGGCACTGGAGAGGAATCCTCAGGTTCCGGCACTGACTCCACACAAGGTCTTGGGCCCCGGCATCGACGGAGAGGAATCCCGAGAGGCCCGCGAGCAACTCGCATGGGGAATGGCCTTTCCTGAGGCCACCAGAGCGGGTCCCTGAGGTCCCCGTCGTAAGTTGAGAGCACCTGCCGCAACTCGAGAAAATCCAGGAGGTTCTCCCCTCCAGGCGAGATGAGGCCCATTTGTGCTGAGGCGTCTCGAGGCTAATCAGACCTAACCTCTGGAACTTCCAAAGGGTCCTTCACAACCTTTCTGCAAACCAAGAAGTTGCCCGACATACCGGTCTCCACTCGAGAGGAAGCACGAGAGTCACGCCCACATCCAAAGGAGCCCCGTTTCCGCCTGCTAGCTCGAGGGGAGGGATCCTTTCCCTGCGTGGTCGGGAAAGAATTCCCGGCATTCCCGTCGCATCTCAAGACGAGGCGCTCACACAGGAAAGGCTAGAGGAACTCCAGGGTCGTGCCACATTCCCAGGGTCCCCCAGATGTCTCAGTCCATTCCAGGGAAACCTGTTTTCCTTGCACTGCCTCGACTTTTAAGCCGAGGATCGACTCACACCACGATGGCACGTGGGACATCCATGTGGGAAAGCCTCTTGGAAAGCCTCGGGGGAAAGCCTCGAGGTAAAGCCCCTGATCCCTTGATCCACGCGAAGGGAAGCGTGACATTGCTGCTACAGCTCGGGAGGAAAGCGCACGTGCAAGCCCCTACTCGAGACAAGGACTGACTCCGCTGAAACTCCAGAAGTACTCCAAGATCCATGTCAGCACTGGAGAGGAATCCTCAAGTTCTGGCACCGACTCCACACAATGTCTTAGGCCCGGCATCGACGGGAGAGGAATCCCGAGTGGCCCCCGAGCAACTCGCATGGGGACTGGCCTTTCCTGAGGCCACCAGAGTGGGTCCCTGAGTTCCCCATCGTAAGTCGAGAGCACATGCCGCAACTCGAGAAAATCCAGGAGGTTCTCCCCTCCAGGCTAAATGAGGCCCATTTGTGCTGAGGCGTCTCGAGGCTAATCACACCAAAACTCTGGAACTTCCAAAGAGTCCTTCACACCCATGCTGCAACTCAAGAAGTTCCCCGACATACCCGTCTCCACTTGAGAGGAAGCACGAGAGTCCCACCCACATCCAGAGGAGCCCCGTTTCCGCCTCCTAGCTCGAGAGGAGGGATCCTTTCCCTGCGTGGTCGGGAAAGAATTCCCGGCATTCCGGTCGCATCCCAAGAGGAGCGCTCTCCACAGGAAAGGCGAGAGGAACTCCAGGGTCGTGCCACCATTCCCAGAGTCCCCCAGATGTCTCAGTCCATTCCAGGGTAAACGTGTTTTCCTTGCACAGCCTCGACTTTCAAAGCTGAGGATCGACTCACACCACGATGGCACGAGGGACAGCCCATGTGGGAAAGCCTCGTGGAAAAGCCTCGTCGGAAAGCCCTCGAGGGTAAAGCCACAGATCCCTTGATCCACGCGGAAGGGAAGTGCGACCCTGCTGCTACAGCTCGGGAGGAAAGCGCACGTGCATGCCCCCACTCGAGACGAGGACTGACTCCCCTGGGGAGACTCCAGAAGTACCCCAAGATCCATGTCAGCACTGGAGAGTAATCCTCAGGTTCCAGCACCGACTCTACACAAGATCTTAGGCCCGGGCATCGATGGGAGAGGAATTCTGAGTGTCCCCGAACAACTCGCATGGGGACTGGCCTTTCCTGAGGCCACCAGAGCGGGTCCCTGAGGTCGCCGTCGTAAGTCGACAGCACCTACCGCATCTCGATAAAATCCAGGAGGTTCTCCCCTCCAGGCGAGATGAGTCCCATTTGTGCTGAGGCGTCTCGAGGCTAATCAGACCAAACCTCTGGAACTTCTCCTTCACAACCTTTCTGCAACTCAAGAAGTTGCCCAACATACCCGTCTCCACTCGAGAGGAAGCACGAGAGTCCCGCCGACATCCAGAGGAGCCCCGTTTCCGCCTCCTAGCTCTAGAGGAGGGATCCTTTCCCTGCGTGTTCGGCAAAGAATTCCAGGGGTTCCAGTCGCATCTCAAGAGGAGGCGCTCCCACAGGAAAGGCGAGAGGAAAACCAGGGTCGTGCCACATTCCCAGAGTCCCCAGATGCCTCAGTCCATTCCAGGGAAACCTGTTTTCCCTGCACTGCTCGACTTTCAAGCCGAGGATCGACTCACACCACGGTGTCACGTGGGACAGCCCTGTGGGAAAAGCCTCGTGGGAAAGCTTCGAGGGAAAGCCTCGAGGGAAAACAAGAAACCCCCTGATCAACCCAACGGGAAAATTGACTCTGCTCCTAATGCTCCGGAGAAAAGCGCACGTGCATGCCCCCATTGGAGACGAAGATGACTCCCCTGTGGAGACTCCAGTAGTACCCCAAGATCCATTTCAGCACTGGAGAGGAAACCTCAGGTTCGGCACCGATTCCAAAAAAGGTCTTAGGCCCCATCATCGACGGAGAGGAATCCCGAGAGGCCCCCTTAGCAACTCGCAAGTCGACTGGCATTACCTGAGCGGACCAGAGCGGGTTACATAAGTCCCGGTCGTAACTGGAGAGCACCTGCTGAAACTCGAGAAAACCCAGGAGGTTCTCCCCTGCAGTCGAGATGAGGCCCATTTCCGCTGAGGCGTCTCGAGTCTAATCACACCTAACCTCTGGAACTTCCAAAGGGTCCTTCACACCCTTGCTGCAACTCAAGAAGATCCCCGACATACCTCTCTCCACACGAGAGGAAGAACGAGAGTCCCGCCCACATACAGAGGAGCCCCGTTTCCGCCTCCTAGCTCGAGAGGAGGGATCCTTTCCCTGCATGGTCGGGAAAGAACTCCCGGCGTTCCTGTCTCATCTCAAGAGGAGGCGCTCCCCACAGGAAAGGCGAGAGGAACTCCAGGGTCGTGCCACCATTCCCAGAGTCCCCGAGATGTCTCAGTCCATTCCAGGGAAACCTGTTTTCCCTGCACTGCCTCGACTTTCAAGCCAAGGATCAACTCCACACCACGGTGGCACGTGGGACAGCCCTGTGGGAAAGCCTCGTGGGAAAGCCTCCTGGGAAAGCCTCGAGGAAAGCCACAGATCCCTTGATCCAAGCGAAGGGAAGCGTGACAGTTCTGCTACAGCTCGTGAGGAAAGCGAACGTGCATGCCCCACTCGAGACGAGGACTGACTCCCCTGGGGAGACTCCAGAAGTACCGCAAGATGCATGTCAGCACTGGAGAGGAATCCGCAGGTTCCGGCACCAACTCCACCCAAGGTCTTAGGCCCCGGCGTCGAAGGGAGAGGAATCCCGAGAGGCCCCCGAGCAACTCGCATGGGACTGGCCTTTCCTGAGGCCACCAGAGCGGGGTCCCTGAGGTCCCCGTCGTAAGTCAAGAGCACCTGCCGCAACTCGAGAAAATCCAGGAGGTTCTCCCTCCAGGCGAGATGAGGCCCATTTCCGCTGAGGCGTCTCGAGGCTAATCACACCTAACCCCTGGAACTTCCAAAGGGTCCTTCACACCCTTGCTGCAACTCAAGAAGTTCCCCAACATATCTGACTCCACTCGAGAAGAAGCACGAGAGTCCCGCCCACATCCAGAGGAGCCCCGTTTCCGCCTCGTACCTCGCGGTCAGGTATCTTTTTCCTGTATGTTCCGGAAAGAATTCCAGGTGTTCCCGTCGCATCTCATGAGGAGCGCTCTCCAAAGGAAAGGCGAGAGAAACTCCAGTGTTGTGCCATCATTCCAAGAGTCCCCCAGATATCTCAGTGTGCCGGGGTCCTGCCCCGCTGGATCCAGGAATTCGACGGATGGACGGCGTTGACGTGGAAAGTCTTGTGTATTTATTAATGTAAGATGAGATTAAGAAATTATAGGGTAGTAAGAAGATTAACTGGAGGAAAAAGGCTGAATAGCTAGGTTTACGCGGAAGGCCAATAAAATTCCCGACAAGGAATTTTCTGGCGGATTCTGGGAATGGTGGCACGACCCTCGAGTTCCTCTTGCCTTTCCTGTGGAGAGCGCCTCCTCTTGAGATGCGCCGGAACGCCGGGAATTCTTTCACGACCACACAGGGAAACGATCCCTCCTCTGGATCTATCAGGCGGAAACGGGGCTCCTCTGGATGTGGCGGGACTCTCGTGCTTTCTCTCGAGTGGAGACGGGTATGTCGGGGGAACTTCTTGAGTTGCAGCAAGGGTGTGAAGGACCCTTTGGAAGTTCCAGATGTTAGATGTGATTAGCCTCTAGACGCCTCAGCGGAAATGGGCCTCATCTCGCCTGGTGGGGAGAACCTCCTGGATTTTCTCGAGTTGCGGCAGGTGCTCTCGACTTACGACGGGACCATAGGGATCGCTATGGTGGCCTCAGGAAACGCCAGTCCACATGCGAGTTGCTCGGGAGCCTCTCGGATTCCTCTCCCGTCGATGCTGGGGCCTAAGACCTTGTGAGGAATCGGTGCCGGAACCTGAGGATTCCTCTCCAGTGTTGACATGGATCTTGGGGTACTTCTGGAGTCTACCCAGGGGAGTCAGTCCTAGCCTCGAGTGGGGGCATGCATGTGCGCTTTCCTCCCGAGCTGTAGCAGCAGTGTCACGCTTCCCTTCGCGTGCATCAAGGGATCTGTGGCTTTCCCTCGAGGCTTTCCACGAGGCTTTCCAGAGGCTTTCCCACAGGGCTGTCCCACGTGCCACCGTGGTGTGAGTCGATCCTCGGCTTCAAAGTAGAGGCAGTGCAGGGAAAATAGGTTTCCCTGGAATGGACTGAGACATCTGGGGGACTCTGGGAATGGTGGCACGACCCTGGAGTTCCTCTCGCCTTTCCTGTGGAGAGCGCCTCCTCTTGAGATGCGATGGGAACGCGGGGAATTCTTTCCCCACCACGCAGGGAAAGGATCCCTCCTCTCGAGCTAGGAGGCGGAAACAGGTCTCCTCTGGATGTGGGCGGGACTCTCGTGCTTCCTCTCGAGAGGAGACGGGTATGTCGGGGAACTTCTTGAGTTGCCAGCAAGGGTGTGAAGGACCCTTTGGAAGTTCCAGATGTTAGATGTGATTAGCCTCCAGACGCCTCAGCGGAAATGGGCCTCATCTCGCCTGGAGGGAGAACCTCCTGCATTTTCTCAAGTTGCGGCAGGTGCTCTCGACTTACGACAGGGACCTCAGGACCCGCTCTGGAGGCCTCAGGAAAGGCCAGTCCCCATGCGAGTTGCTCGGGGGCCTCTCGGATTCCTCTCCCGTCGATGCCGGGGTGTAAGACCATGTGTGGAGTCGGTGTCGGAACCTGAGGATTCCTCTCCAGTGCTGACATGGCATCTTGGGGTACTTCTGGAGTCTCCCCAGGGGAGTCAGTCCTCGTCTCGAGTGGGGCATGCACGTGCGCTTTCCTCCCGAGCTGTAGCAGCAGTGTCACGCTTCCTTCGCGTGCATCAAGGATCTTGGCTCCTCGAGCTTTCCACAGCAGGCTTTCCCAAGGAGGCTTTCCCACAGGGCTGTCCACGTGCACCGTGGTGTGAGTCGATCCTCGGCTTAAACGTCGAGGCAGTGCAGGAAAACAGGTTTCCCTGGAATGGACTGAGACATCTGGGGACTCTGGGAATGGTGGCACGACCCTGGATCCTCTTCGCCTTCCTGTGAGAGCGCCTCTATTTGAATGCGACGGGAACGCCGGGAATTCTTTCCGACCACGCAGGGAAAGGATCCCTCCTCTCGAGCTAGGAGGCGGAAACCAGGCTCCTCTGGATGTGGCGGGACTCTCGTGCTTCCTCTCGAGTGCAGACGGGTATGTCGGGGGAACTTCTTGAGTTGCAGCAAGGGTGTGAAGGACCCCTTTGGAAGTTCCAGAGGTTAGGTGTGATTAGCCTCGAGACGCCTCAGCGGAAATGGGCCTCATCTCGACTGGAGGGAGAACCTCCTGGATTTTCTCGAGTTGCGGCAGGTGCTCTCGACTTACGACGGGGGACCTCAGGGACCCGCTCTGGTGGCCTCAGGAAAGGCCAGTCCCCATGCGAGTTGCTCGGGGGCCTCTCAGGATTCCTCTCCCGTCGATGCGGGGCCTAAGACCTTGTGTGGAGTCGGTGCAGGAATCTGAGGATTCCTCTCCAGTGCTGACATGGATCTTGGGGTAATTCTGGAGTCTCCCCAGCAGACTCAGTCCTCGTCTCGATTGGGGCATGCACGTGTGATTTCCTCCCGAGCTGTAGCAGCAGTGTCGCGCTTCCCTTCTTGTGGATCATGGATCTGTGGCTTTCCCTCGAGGCTTTCCCTCGAGGCTTTCCACGAGGCTTTCCCACAGGGCTGTCCCACGTGCCACCGTGGTGTGAGTCGATCCTCGCTTGAAAGTCGAGGCAGTGCAGGGAAAACAGGTTTCCCTGGAATGGACTGAGAAATCTGGGTCTCTGGGAATGGTTTCACGACCCTGGAGTTCCTCTCGCCTTTTCCTGTGGAGAGCGCCTCCTCTTGAGATGCGACGGGGAACACTGGGAATTCTTTCCCGACCACGCAGGGAAAGGATCGCTCCTCTCGAGCTAGGGAGGCGGAAACGGGGCTCCTCTGGATGTGGGCGGACTCTCGTGCTTCCTCTCGAGTGGATACGGGTATGTCGGGGAACTTCTTGAGTTGCAGCAAGGGTGTGAAGGACCCTTTGGAAGTTCGAGAGGTTAGGTATGAATTGACTTGAGAAGCCTCAGGGCAAATGGCCCTCATCTCGCCTGGAGGGGAGAACCTCCTGGATTTTCTCGAGTTGCGGCAGGTGCTCTCGACTTACGACCGGGACCTCAGGGACCCGCTCTGGTGGCCTCAGGAAAGGCCAGTCCCCATGCGAGTTGCTCGGGGGCCTCTCGGGAATCCTCTCCCTTCGATGCCGGGGCCTAAGACCTTGTGTGGAGTCAGTGCCGGAACCTGAGGATTCCTCTCAGTGCTGGAACCTGAGGATTCCTCTCCAGTGCTGACATGGACCTTGGGTACTTCTGGAGTCTACCCAGGGGAGTCAGTCTTCGTCTCGAGTGGGGCCCGACGTGCGCTTTCCTTCCGAGCTGTAACAGCATTGTCGCGCTTCCTTCGCATGGATCAAGGGATCTGTTGCTTTCCCTCGAGGCTTTCCACCAGGCTTTCCCACGAGGCTTTCCCACAGGGCTGTCCACGTGCCACCTTGGTGTGAGTCGATCCTCGGCTTGAAAGTCAACGCAGTGCAGGGAAAACAGGTTTCCCTGGAATGGACTGAGACATCTGGGGGACTCTGGGAATGGTCGCACGACCCTGGAGTTCCTCTCGCCTTTCCTGTGGAGGGCGCCTCCTCTTGAGATGCGACGGGAACGCCGGGAATTTTTTCCCCGACCACTCAGGAAAGGATCCCTCCTCTCGAGCTAGGAGGCGTAAAAACGGCTCCTCTGATGTGGGCGGGACTCTCGTGCTTCCTCTCGAGTGGAGACTAGTATGTGGGGAACTTCTTGAGTTGCAGAAAGGGTGTGAAGAACCCTGTGGAAGTTCCAGAGTTAGTTTTGATTGGCCTCGAGATGCCTCAGCAGAAAATGGGCCTTATCTTGCCTGGAGGGGAGAACCTCCTGCGATTATCTCGAGTTGCAGCAGGTGCTCTCGACTTACGATGGGGACCTCAGGACCCGCTCTGGTGGTCTCAGGAAAGGCCAGTCCCATTGCAAGTTTGCTCGGGGCCTCTCGTGATGTCTCTCCAGTCGATGCCTGGGCCTAAGACCTTGTGTGGAGACGGTGCCGGAACCTGAGCATTCCTCTCCAGTGCTGACTTGGATCTTGGGGTACTTCTGGAGACTCCCAGGGGAGTCAATCCTCGTCTCGAGTGGGGGCATGCACGTGTGCTTTCTTTCGAGATTTAGCACCGTGTCACGCTTCCTTTCCGCTGTGGATCAAGGGATCGGTGGCTTTCCCTCGAGGCTTTTCCCACGAGGCTTCCCACGAGGCTTTCCACAGGGCTGTCCCACGTGCCACCGTGGTGTGAGTCGATCCTCGGCTTTGAAAGCCGAGGCAGTGCAGGGAAAACAGGTTTCCCTGGAATGGACTGAGACATCTGGGGGACTCTGGAATGGTGGCACGACCCTGGAGTTCCTCTCGCCTTTCCTGTGGAGAGCGCGCCTCCTCTGAGATGCGACGGCAACGCCGGGAATTCTTTCCGACCACGCAGGCAATGATACCTCCCTCGAGCTAGGAGGCGGAAACGGGGCACCTCTGCATGTGGGCGAGACTCTCGTGCATCCTCTCGAGTGGAGACGGGTATGTTGGGGAACTTCTTGAGTTGCAGCAAGGGTGTGAAGGACCCTTTGGAAGTTCCAGATGTTAGGTTTATTAGCCTCGAGAAGCCTCAGCGGAAATGGGCCTCATCTGCCTGGAGGGGTGTACCTCCTGGATTTTCTCGCAGTTGCGGCAGGTGCTCTCGACTTACGACGGGGACCTCCGGGACCCGCTCTGGTGGCCTCAGGAAAGGCCAGTCCCCATGCGAGTTGCTCGGGGGCCTCTCAGGATTCCTCTCCCGTCGATGCTGGAGCCTAAGACCTTGGTGGAGTCAGTGCCGGAACCTGAGGATTCCTCTCCGTGCCGGAACGAGAGTGCCGGAACCTTGAGGATTCCTCTCCAGTCCCGACATGGATCTTGTGGTACTTCTGGAGTCTCCCCAGGGCGTCAGTCCTCGTGTCGAGTGGGGGCCTGCAGATGATTTTCTCCGAGCTCTCGCAGCAGTTTCACACTTCCCTTCGTGTGGATCAAGGGATTGTGGCTTTCCCTCGAGCTTTCCCTACGAGGCTTTCCCACGAGGCTTTCCCACGAGGCTTTCCCACAGGGCTCTCCTACGTGCCACCGTGGTGTGAGTCGATCCTCGGCCTTGAAAGTCGAGGCAGTGCAGGGGAGAACAGGTTTCCCTGGAATGGCTGAGACATCTGGGGACTCTGGGGAATGGTGGCACGACCCTGAAGTTCCTCTCCGCCTTTCCCTGTGGAGAGCGCCT
>NW_017193643.1:0-9709 GCF_001704415.2 Capra hircus
ACAAAATGTTGTTAGACTACTTTCAGTAAAGCTGAATCATTTGGGATCAATTTACAATCATATAATAGACTACCATTTACAGTCCAAAAATCACTTGCATTTCTAGACACTCATAACAATCAGAAAAAAAAATTAAGAAACTCCCACTTAAAGAAAAACATCTAGCAACAAACTTAATCAAGAACATAAAAGACCAGTAGTCAGAAAACTAGAAAGCACTGATAAAGAAACCAAAGAAAACACAAATACACAGAAAACTATTCCACGCTCATGCACTGGAACAATGAGGAATTAAAAGGTCCATTCCAACCAAAGTCATCAACAAATACACGGACTGCAATCACAAAATAACATTCAATGGCATTTTTCACAGAAATAGAAATATTCCTCATATTAGACTGCTACTGTTGACCAGGACCTTAAACGGCCAAAAAGACTCTGAGAAAGAGGAACACAGCTGGAGGCATCTTCCTATCCCTCTTCAAACTACATCACGGAGCTGTAGTGACCACCACAGTGAGGAACTGGCAGGAACACAGACACATGGACTCCAGGAGAGAATAGAGAGCCCAGAAACGAACCCACATGTACATGGTCAGTTCCTGAAAATCAAACCAGGAACGAGCGAAGAGGAAAGGACAGTCTTCTCAAGAAACAGTGACAGGAAAACGGCCACCTACACGGAAGAACATCAGTGTTCATCCTCTACATCATCTAACGCAAATCGAACTGAAAACCCACCGCTTTGCACACGGGAGCTCTTTCCCCCTGAGTCCTCCGAGATGGACCTCCAGTCAGCCCTCAGCTGGACACAGGAAACGTCTACTCCGTCCTCATTTTTCGCTCTTGCAGCGCCTCCCTGCTGGTGGGCACTGAGGCAACCCTGCTCCTCTCAGCCTGGATGCAGCCCTGTTATCCAGAAGCCTGAGCCCTGATGGTCCTGAGGAGACAAAGCTCCCGCCAGCTGCTCACGGGGCAGAGCCTAAAGGCAAAGCGTCCTGCGCCCGCGGGTCAGAGGGGGCTTTGGCGCCCCCCTGCGGGCCACAGGAGAAGAGCGGGCAGCCCGGCGCTCACAGACCTCAGAGGGCTCACCCAGAAGCAGCTCTGCTGCGAGCACTCAGACTGGAAGCCCAAACTGAAATGGAGCAGAATAGCTCCATGACCCTCCGCAAAACATGGCTAAGGAACAATCAGAGCCTGTATGGAATGCAGCCATAAAAAGGAACACATGTGAGTTTGTTCTAATAAAGGGGAGGGAAGTCAGTCAAAGAGAGAAAAACATGGAATCTAGAAGGATGGTACTGACGAGTCTGTTCACTCTGTGTGCAGACATAGAGAACAGACTTCCAGACGAGGGTGGGGAACAAGAGGGAGAGGGTGAGATGAATGGAGAGAGCAGCATGGATGCAGGTACACCAACCTTTGTAAATAGACAACCAATGGGAATTTGCTGTATGATTCAGGGAACTCAAACTGGGGCTCAGTAGTAACCTAGAGAGGTGGGAATGCGTGCGAGGTGGGAGGGAGATTCCAGAGCAAGAGGACATAGGTACACCTATGGTCAATTCATGTGGATGTATGACAAATCAAACCAATATTGTAAAGCAATGATCAATCAACTAAAAAGAAATAACTGTTTAAAAAAATATGAACATACACACAAACTTTGCAACAAGGTAACTCCATTTTAAAAACTATTGAAATTTTAGAAAACTACAAACGTTCTCCATGACCTTCGGTCTGGTGATCAGGTCTAACATACACAAAACAAGCCAACTTACCCAATTATGAATACAAATGAGTTAACACATTGCCTTTTATCATTTCATACATTTACCCTGTGGAGGACCTTACTCGAGAGAACCAAAAGAAACTGCTAAATGAACCACGGACCACCCACCCTGGCCAGGCAACAGAGAAAAGAAAACACTTGCAGGAGTCATCTCACAACAGGAGGTCCTGGAAGGAACAAGGAACGAACAAGCTACCACCAACCAGAATTCTGGAGAGGTCAGGAGATGGGAGGCTCCAGTTCAGAGGTCCTACCAACCTCCCAGGATGCACTTCGCTGGAATCCATCTCGGCTGAGTGATGCGTGTGCCCCCAAGAAGGATCCCAATTCAGAATGCCTGGCAAGAGACAAACCCAGTAAATGAACCCGATGACCATAAAACCTGAGAGTGTCGAGCCACGTGACAGAGTGGTTCTCTCCGTTTCCCTCACCCTCCTGCCCTCACCCCGGCAGCCCTTCCCAATGAAGCCTCTCGCTTGGACAGCACTCCTCTCCTCAGACAACTCATTGCCCAGTGTCAGACAAGAACTCACTCTCAAGCCCTGGAAGGGAACCCCCTTCCTTCATCAAAAGCAATATCCAGGAGAAAAGAGCTTCCAAACGCTATCTTTGCAGAGAAGGAAATCAGACAAGGCAATGGCAGCCCGCTCCAGTACCATTGCCTGGAGAATCCCACGGACAGAGGAGCCTGGTAGGCTGCAACCCCGGGGTCACTAAGAGTCGGACACGACTTCACTGAGTGACTTCACTTTCACTTTTCACTTTCATGTACTGGAGGAGGACATGGCAACCCACTCCAGTGTTCTTGCCTGGAGAATCCCAGGGACAGAGGAGCCTGGTAGGCTGCTGTCTATGGGGTCGCGCAGAGTCAGGCACGACTGAAGCGACGTTGGCAGCAGCAGCAGAGAAGGAAATGGCACCACCTGCAGTACTCTGGTCTCAGAAATCCTAGGACAGAGAGCTTGGTGGGTACAGTCCAAAAGCAGGGCATTTCTGACGGGAGGAAACAGTCCCAGGGAAGCTGAGCTGCCTCACCAAAGGCCCCAGAGCTTTGGATAGCACACCAGAGCTGTGGGCTGAGGATTCCCAGCTGCCATGCCTCTTGATCCTGGCCTCTTTCACTAGATACGTGTGTGGAAAACTAGAATCTCAAATATGCCCTGGTGGTTCCATAGTCAAGAATCCACCTGCCAGTGCTGGAGATGCATGTGCGATCCCTAGGATGGGAAGATGCCACATCCTATGGAGCCCGGTGTGCCACAACTGCCGAGCCTGTGCTCTAGATCCTGGAAGCCACGATGCCGAGTTCACATGCCGCAGCCACTGAAGCCCGTGAGCCTGTGCCCCTCAACAAGAGGACACACTGCAGTGAGAAGCCTGCAAACCACTCGTTATGGCCCATGCTCACCAAAACTAGAGAAAAGCCCACACACAAAGATGCAACACAGCCAACAATCAATAAAACTCTTTTCCTAAAAAAATGCACATCTGACAAAGAAACTGTACTCGAATTGTCCAAGAACACTAGAGCAAACAAGCCCATTCATAATTGGTAACGACTGAAATAGACACCTGGCCACTGAGGGTATACTGATAGTAAACTATCATACAAAAACATACTCAAGATACTGGTGCGATGCACGCAGAGCCCCCTTTGAAAGACAATCTGACAGTTTTTTTTTTTTCCAGTAACCACGTGGGACAAGCACTGAATTCTGTGTATGACAAGCGGTGGAAGCCAGGTATCTTACCATTGGAAGGCAAAGTTCCAGATAAACAAAAGGAAACGTTACAATGTCCATGTCGTGGTGGATCAGGTTGGAGACATCATCACAAATTACCTTTAACTGAATATGTTCAAAGGTGAGCTGGAATACATGGAGATATATCTCCATGTATTGTCAGCTGAGCATATTGAGCTCCTACATGTATGTTTTAAATATCTTCTCTAATAAAAGGGAACAGGAAACATCTCCGATGGCCTGGTGGTAAAGAAGCTGCCTACCGATGCAGGGAACACGGGTTCAATTCCTGTGTAGAAGATTCCACACGCCCAGGGGCAATGAAGCCCTTGAACAACTCTTGACGTTTGCATGCTCCAGAGCCCAAGTTCTGCACACAGAGAAAGCACTGCAATGAGAAGCCATGGCACAGCAACTAGAAGGTAGCCTCTGCTCACTACAACTAGACAAAGGAGCAATAAAGACCCAGCACAGTCAAAAATAATGTCATGTTAAAAAAGGACAGTTCTTTGAAGAAATGACTGAGACTAGGGGTGAGACTGTAAATATATGAGCCAGGGTCATCTTCAATTATGAGAAATTAAAGAAACTAAAGACAACTATCAAGCTGTCCAAACGGATACAAATGAATGACGACACAGTGTTATCTGTATACACCAGCAAATAACAATCTGAAAGGGAATTGAAACAAACAATTCCCCTTCAATCACGTCAACATTAATAAAAGACTTTGCTATGGATGGAATGAGGATGACAAGACTGGCACACTGGAAATGATACATGATTGCTGAAAAATACCCTCAAGCCATGGACAGAGACTCCATAGCGATGACAAGACTTCAGTTGGCAATACCGTGGAATGCATCTGCCATCTGAAATGAAGATTCAATATGAATTACAAAAGGCTGAAAGGTGGCTGCTAAACCACAAAAGATGCCAGCATTCTTGGCCTCCAGAGGAGAATTCAATCCAGGGCAAGTGACGAAGCTTGATGGCTCAGAGGTTTTCTGTGAAAAAGTTTGATTCAAGTAGAAAAGAGATCGAGAGAGCTGCTGACGTAGACATTCAAAGGGGGAAGAAAGAGTACCCCCTGCTAGTCTTTAGCCAGATGTTATACAGCCACTAGCAGTCTGCTAAGGAAAGAAAGACAATGTCTCAGAGAATGGCACCAGGCCCCTCACCCACAGCATGCATTGAGATCACATTGGCAGCAGATGAGTCATCCCAGGCCAGAAAATGATGGACATGAATCTTGAAGAAAGGCAGATTTCCAAGCAAATATATAGTTTCATTCACAGAGGTTAAGAGAACCAGGTATGAGTAAGACAAACCGGTTTGTCGAGTCGTTTCTGAGCCCTTAGGGGGAACTGACCTGAAGACATTAACATACCTTAAGACAAACATTTCCATAAGAACAATGCATTGCTTAGTTCAAGGTTTGAGAAAAGTTAAATTCAGGTGGAGCCAGGAGTTGTCATGGCAACACAGAATTTTCAGAGAAACCTTCTTTTACATTTGTATCAAGATGGAGAAAAAAAAACCGCAGCCCTCTTTGGTCTCCTCCTGCCTCTTAAGAGAGAGAAAAAAACGTCTGACACTTGCAGTTTATTTTCTCTGTCTGGAGACCCCTGGCCTTCCTGCCTGTTATCCTCTCCAGGCCTGTAGGAAGCAATCCACTCGGCTGCTTGGGAAAAGCGCGCGGGTCTGAGCTGTATGCAAAGGGGTGAAGCGGTAAAACCCTCGGCCCCAAAGGCGAGGCTTTTCTGCGATCGCCATTTCAGTCGGCTCCGAGACTGCAAACAAAGGGCAGAAGACATGGTTCCCTGCTCCGCCGAGTCCGAGTTCCCTTACCTGTGGTCCACAGCCCTGCGCTCTGCTCGCTGGATGCCAATCGACGGGGACCCAGGAGCCCACGAAACGAGCAGTCCCAGCTGCAATGGCGAGCCCTGAGAGCACAACTGGGGACCCCTGGCCCCGAGGCGCCGCCATGTTCACCCCGCCCCAGACCCGCTCCCGTGAGCCGCGCCCCTGACCAG
Organism: Capra hircus; assembly: GCF_001704415.2. Taxonomy (NCBI): domain Eukaryota; kingdom Metazoa; phylum Chordata; class Mammalia; order Artiodactyla; family Bovidae; genus Capra; species Capra hircus. The sequence continues at coordinate 5,571 of NW_017193643.1, forward strand.
CCGCCCAGGCTCGCCCCGCCCCCGACGCGCGCACGGTGCGCCCCGCCCCCACGCCCCCTGCCAGGCCAGGCCCGCGGGACCGCGACTGCCTCCAGGGGAAACACAAGGACAAGCAGATCCACCCCACCGAGACAACCCAAGCTTTTTCTCAGCTGCATCTGTCTATGATTTAGGGATAAGAAGCAAAGATGACCTAGGACAGCCATGATATTCTATAGAGCCAGACCCTGGCGCGCAGAGGCTTGAAGAGGGCCCGGGAGCGCTGCCTGAAACAGCAAGCCTCTGTAGCATAGCGGTTAGGCAGGCTGGTAAGTCAGGCAGACTAGGGTCTGTAGGTCAGGAGTTCAAGTCCCGGGTTTAACTCTTTCCCTTTTAGGGGGCGGGGGACCACAAGAGGCGGGGCTTAGACCAGAAAAGTTTCTTTTGATTTTAGAGGTTTATTGTGAAGCTTAGGGTTAGGGTTCGGGCAACCCCCCAACTCGCTCGGGTTCGGGTTCGGGGTTAGGGTTAGAATTCGGGGAACCCCCCTCTTCTTAGAGTTCGGGTTTGGGTTAGGGTTCAGGTCAGGGTCAGGGTTCAGGTTACGGTTAGGGCTTAAAGTGAGCGCTAATGGGGCCATAGTTCTTTATTAGCCTGCCCTGGCGGGCCGAGGCTTGAAGAGTGCCTGGAGCAGCATGAAGCCCGGACTGGAACTTCTGACCCACAAAGCAGATTGCATGTTTATCGGCGTCAGCTAACGCTATGTAACAAAGCCCCGGGTTTCATGCTGCTCCCAGGCACTCTTCAAGCCTCGGCCCGCCAGGGCAGGCTAATAAAGAACTATGGGCCCCATTAGCGCTCACTTTAAGCCCTAACCGTAACCTGAACCCTGACCCTGACCTGAACCCTAACCCAAACCCGAACTCTAAGAAGAGGGGGGTTCCCCGAATTCTAACCCTAACCCCGAACCCGAACCCGAGCGAGTTGGGGGGTTGCCCGAACCCTAACCCTAAGCTTCACAATAAACCTCTAAAATCAAAAGAAACTTTTCTGGTCTAAGCCCCGCCTCTTGTGGTCCCCCGCCCCCTAAAAGGGAAAGAGTTAAACCCGGGACTTGAACTCCTGACCTACAGACCCTAGTCTGCCTGACTTACCAGCCTGCCTAACCGCTATGCTACAGAGGCTTGCTGTTTCAGGCAGCGCTCCCGGGCCCTCTTCAAGCCTCTGCGCGCCAGGGTCTGGCTCTATAGAATATCATGGCTGTCCTAGGTCATCTTTGCTTCTTATCCCTAAATCATAGACAGATCAGCTGAGAAAAAGCTTGGGTTGTCTCGGTGGGGTGGATCTGCTTGTCCTTGTGTTTCCCCTGGAGGCAGTCGCGGTCCCGCGGGCCTGGCCTGGCAGGGGGCGTGGGGGCGGGGCGCACCGTGCGCGCGTCGGGGGCGGGGCGAGCCTGGGCGGCTGGTCAGGGGCGCGGCTCACGGGAGCGGGTCTGGGGCGGGGTGAACATGGCGGCGCCTCGGGGCCAGGGGTCCCCAGTTGTGCTCTCAGGGCTCGCCATTGCAGCTGGGACTGCTCGTTTCGTGGGCTCCTGGGTCCCCGTCGATTGGCATCCAGCGAGCAGAGCGCAGGGCTGTGGACCACAGGTAAGGGAACTCGGACTCGGCGGAGCAGGGAACCATGTCTTCTGCCCTTTGTTTGCAGTCTCGGAGCCGACTGAAATGGCGATCGCAGAAAAGCCTCGCCTTTGGGGCCGAGGGTTTTACCGCTTCACCCCTTTGCATACAGCTCAGACCCGCGCGCTTTTCCCAAGCAGCCGAGTGGATTGCTTCCTACAGGCCTGGAGAGGATAACAGGCAGGAAGGCCAGGGGTCTCCAGACAGAGAAAATAAACTGCAAGTGTCAGACGTTTTTTTCTCTCTCTTAAGAGGCAGGAGGAGACCAAAGAGGGCTGCGGTTTTTTTTTCTCCATCTTGATACAAATGTAAAAGAAGGTTTCTCTGAAAATTCTGTGTTGCCATGACAACTCCTGGCTCCACCTGAATTTAACTTTTCTCAAACCTTGAACTAAGCAATGCATTGTTCTTATGGAAATGTTTGTCTTAAGGTATGTTAATGTCTTCAGGTCAGTTCCCCCTAAGGGCTCAGAAACGACTCGACAAACCGGTTTGTCTTACTCATACCTGGTTCTCTTAACCTCTGTGAATGAAACTATATATTTGCTTGGAAATCTGCCTTTCTTCAAGATTCATGTCCATCATTTTCTGGCCTGGGATGACTCATCTGCTGCCAATGTGATCTCAATGCATGCTGTGGGTGAGGGGCCTGGTGCCATTCTCTGAGACATTGTCTTTCTTTCCTTAGCAGACTGCTAGTGGCTGTATAACATCTGGCTAAAGACTAGCAGGGGGTACTCTTTCTTCCCCCTTTGAATGTCTACGTCAGCAGCTCTCTCGATCTCTTTTCTACTTGAATCAAACTTTTTCACAGAAAACCTCTGAGCCATCAAGCTTCGTCACTTGCCCTGGATTGAATTCTCCTCTGGAGGCCAAGAATGCTGGCATCTTTTGTGGTTTAGCAGCCACCTTTCAGCCTTTTGTAATTCATATTGAATCTTCATTTCAGATGGCAGATGCATTCCACGGTATTGCCAACTGAAGTCTTGTCATCGCTATGGAGTCTCTGTCCATGGCTTGAGGGTATTTTTCAGCAATCATGTATCATTTCCAGTGTGCCAGTCTTGTCATCCTCATTCCATCCATAGCAAAGTCTTTTATTAATGTTGACGTGATTGAAGGGGAATTGTTTGTTTCAATTCCCTTTCAGATTGTTATTTGCTGGTGTATACAGATAACACTGTGTCGTCATTCATTTGTATCCGTTTGGACAGCTTGATAGTTGTCTTTAGTTTCTTTAATTTCTCATAATTGAAGATGACCCTGGCTCATATATTTACAGTCTCACCCCTAGTCTCAGTCATTTCTTCAAAGAACTGTCCTTTTTTTAACATGACATTATTTTTGACTGTGCTGGGTCTTTATTGCTCCTTTGTCTAGTTGTAGTGAGCAGAGGCTACCTTCTAGTTGCTGTGCCATGGCTTCTCATTGCAGTGCTTTCTCTGTGTGCAGAACTTGGGCTCTGGAGCATGCAAACGTCAAGAGTTGTTCAAGGGCTTCATTGCCCCTGGGCGTGTGGAATCTTCTACACAGGAATTGAACCCGTGTTCCCTGCATCGGTAGGCAGCTTCTTTACCACCAGGCCATCGGAGATGTTTCCTGTTCCCTTTTATTAGAGAAGGATATTTAAAACATACATGTAGGAGCTCAATATGCTCAGCTGACAATACATGGAGATATATCTCCATGTATTCCAGCTCACCTTTGAACATATTCAGTTAAAGGTAATTTGTGATGATGTCTCCAACCTGATCCACCACGACATGGACATTGTAACGTTTCCTTTTGTTTATCTGGAACTTTGCCTTCCAATGGTAAGATACCTGGCTTCCACCGCTTGTCCATACACAGAATTCCAGTGCTTGTCCCACGTGGTTACTGAAAAAAAAAAACTGTCAGATTGTCTTTCAAAGGGGGCTCTGCGTGCATCGCACCAGTATCTTGAGTATGTTTTTGTATGATAGTTTACTATCAGTATACCCTCAGTGGCCAGGTGTCTATTTCAGTCGTTACCAATTATGAATGGGCTTGTTTGCTCTAGTGTTCTTGACAATTCGAGTACAGTTTCTTTGTCAGATGTGCATTTTTTTAGGAAAGAGTTTTATTGATTGTTGGCTGTGTTGCATCTTTGTGTGTGGGCTTTTCTCTAGTTTTGGTGAGCATGGGCCATAACGAGTGGTTTGCAGGCTTCTCACTGCAGTGTGTCCTCTTGTTGAGGGGCACAGGCTCACGGCTTCAGTGGCTGCGGCATGTGAACTCCGGCATCGTGGCTTCCAGGATCGCCTCTTGATCGGACTGGCCTCCTTTCACTAAGATAAACGTGTGTGGAAAACTAGAATCTCAACTATGCCTGGTGGTTCCATAGCTCGCAATGAATCCACCTGCGCAGTGCTGGAGATGCATGTGGCGATCCCTTAGGATGGGAAAGATGCAACATGCTATGGAGGCCGCGTGTTGGCCACAACTGCCGGAGCCTGTGCTCTA
>NW_017193644.1:0-9709 GCF_001704415.2 Capra hircus
ATTTCCGATGAGGGGTCTCGAGCCTAATCACACCTAACCTCTGAAACTTCCAAAGGGTCGTTCTCACCCTGGTTGCAACTCGAAAAGTTACCCGACATACCCGTCTCCACTCGAGAGGAAGCACGAGAGTTCCGCCCACATCCAGAGGAGTCCCGTTTCCGCCTCGTTGCTCGAGAGGAGGGATCCTTTCCCTGCGTGGTCGGGAAAGAATTCCCGGCGTTCCCGTCGCATCTCAAGAGGAGCGATCTCCATAGGAAAGGCGAGAGGAACTCCAGGGTCGTGCGCACCATTCCCAGAGTCCCCCAGATGTCTCAGTCCATTCCAGGGAAACCTTTTTCCCTGCAGCTGCCCTCGACTTTCAAACCAAGGATCGAGACACACCATGGTGGAACGTGGGACAGCCCTGTGGGAAAGCCTCATGGGAAAGCCTTGAGGGATAGCCAAAAATCCCTTGTTCCTCGCGAAGGGAAGCATGACATTGCTGCTACAGCTCGGGAGGAAAGCGAACGTGCATGCCCTCACTCGAGACGAGGACTGACTCCCCTGGGGAGACTCCAGAAGTACCCCAAGATTCATGTCAGCACTGGTGAGGAATCCTCAGGTTCCGGCAGCGACTCCGCACAAGGCTTTAATCCCCGTCATCGAAGGAGAGGAATCCCGAGAGGCCCCCGAGCAACTCGCATGGGGACTGGCCTTTCCTGAGGCCACCAGAGCGGGTCCCTGAGGTCCCCTTCGTAAGTCGAGAGCACCTGCCGCAACTCGAGAATATCCAGGAGGTTCTCCCCCCCAGCCGAGATGAGGCCCATTTCCGCTGAGGCGTCTCGAGGCTAATCACAACTAACCTCTGGAACTTCCAAAGGTCCTTCACACCCTTGCTGCAACTCAAGAAGTTCCCCCGACATACCCGTCTCCACTCGAGAGGAAGCACGAGAGTCCCGCCCACATCCAGAGGAGCCCCGGTTCCGCTTCCTAGCTCGAGAGGAGGGATCCTTTCCCTGCGTGGTCGGGAAAGAATTCCTGGCGTTCCGTCGCATCTCAAGAGCAGGCGCTCTCCACAGGAAAGGCGAGAGGAACTCCACGGTCGTGCCACAATTCCCAGAGTCCCCCAGATGTCTCAGTCTATTACAGGGAAACCTGTTTTCCCTGCTCTGCCTCGACTTTCAAGCCGAGGGTCGACTCACACCATGGTGGCAACGGGACAACCCTGTGGGAAAGCCTCGTGGGAAAGCCTCGAGTGAAAGCCTCGAGGGAAAGCCACAGATCCGTTGATCCACGCGAAGGGAAGCGTGACACTGCTGCTACAGCTCGGGAGGAAAGCACACGTGCATGCCCCACTCGAGACGAGGACTGTCTCCCCTGGGGAGACTCCACAAGTACCCCCAAGATCCATGTCAGCACTGGAGAGGAATCCTCAGGTTCCCCACCGACTCCACACAACGTCTTAGGCCCCGGCATCAACGGGGAGGAATCCCGAGAGGCCCCCGAGCAACTCGCATGGGGACTGGCCTTTCCTGTGGCCACCAGAGCAGGTCCCTGAGGTCCCCGTCGTAAGTCGAGAGCACCTGCCACAACTCAAGAAAAATCCTGGAGGTTCTGCCCTCCAGGTGGGATGAGGCCCATTTCAGCCTAGGCGTCTCGAGGCTAATCACACCTAACCTCTGGAACTTCCATAGGGTCCTTCACACCCTTCCTGAAACTCAAGAAGTTCCCCACCTTACCCGTCTCCACTCGAGAGGAAGCACGAGAGTCCCGCCCACATCCAGAGAAGCCCCGTTTCCGCCTTCTAGTTCGAGGGCAGGGATCCTCTCCCCGCGTGGAGGGGAAAGAATTCCCGGCGTTCCCGTCGCATCTCAAGAGGAGCCGCTCTCCACAGGAAAAGCAAGAGGAATTCCAGGGTCTTGCCACCATTCCCAGAGTCCCCCAGATGTCCCAGGCCATTCCAGGGAAACCTGTTTTCCCTACACTGCCTCGACTTTCAACCCGAGGATCGACTCACACCTCGGTGGAACGTGGGACAGCCCTGTGGGAAAGCCTGGTGGGAAAGCCAAGAGGGAAAGCCACAGATCCCTTGATCCACGCAAAGGGAAGCGTGACACTGCTGCTTCACCTCGGGAGGAAAGAGCACGTGCATGCCCCAACTCGTGACGAGGACTGACTCCCCTGGGGAGACTCCAGAAGTACCCCAAGAACTATGTCAGCACTGAAGAGGAATCCTCAGGTTCCGCCACCGACTTCACACAAGGTCTTAGGCCCCGGCATCGACGGGAGAGGAATCCCGAGAGGCCCCCGTGCAACTCGCATGGGGACTGGCCTTTCCTGAGGCCATCACAGCGTGTCCTGGGGGTCCCAGTCGTAAGTCGAGAGCACCTGCCGCAACTCGAGAAAATCAAGGAGGTTCTCCCCTCCAGGCAAGATGAGGCCCGTTTCCGCTGCGGCATTTCGAGGCAAATCACACCTAACCTCTAGAACTTCCAAAGGTTCCTTCACACCCTTTCTGCAACTCAGGAAGTTCCCCGACATACCCGTCTCCACTCGAGAGGAAGCACGAGAGTCCCTCCCACATCCAGAGGAGCCCCGTTTCCGCCTCCTAGCTCGAGAGGAGGGACCCTTCCCCTGCGTGGTCGGGAAAGAATTCCCTGCGTTTCCGTCGCATCTCAAGAGGAGGCACTCTCCACAGGAAAGGCGAGAGGAACTCCAGGGTCGTGCCACCATTCCAGAGTCCCTCAGATGTCTCAGTCCATTCCAGGGAAACCTGTTTTCCCTGCACTGCCTCGACTTTCAAGCCGAGGATCGACTCACACCACGGTGGCACGTGGGACAGCCCTGTGGGAAAGCCTCGTGGGAAAGCCTCGAGGGAAAGCCACAGATCCGTTGATCCACCCGAAGGGAAGCGTGACACTGCTGCTACAGCTCGGGAGGAAAGGGCACGTGCATGACCCACTCGAGACAAGGACTGACTCCCCTGGGGAGACTCCAGAATTACTCCAAGATCTATGTCAGCACTGGAGAGGAATCCTCAGTATCCGGCACCGACTCCACACAAGGTCTTAGGCCCCGGCACCGACGAGAGAGGATTCCCGAGATGCCCCCGAGCAACTCGCATGGGGACTGGCCTTTCCTGAGGCCACCAGTCGTGTCCCTGAGGTTCCCGTCGTAAGTCAAGAGCACCTGCCGCAACTCGAGAAAATCCAGGAGGTTCTCCCTTCGACGCGAGATGAGGCCCATTTCCGCTGAGGCGTCTCCAGGCAAATCACAGCTAACCTCTGGAACTTTCAAAGGGTCCTTCACACCCTTTCTGCAACTCAAGAAGTTCCCCAACATACCCGTCTCGACTTGAGAGGAAGCACGAGAGTCCCGCCCACATCCAAAGGAGCCCCGATTCCGCCTCCTAGATCGAGAGGAGGGATCCTTCCCTGCGTGGTCGGCAACGAATTCCGGCGTTCAGGTCGCATCTTAAGAGGAGGCACTCTCCACAAGAAAGGCCAGAGGAACTACAGGGTCGTGCCACCATTCCCAGAGTTCCCCAGATGTCTCAGTCCATTGAGGGAAACCTGTTTTCCCTGCACTGCCTCAACTTTCAAGCCGAGGATCGACTCACACCACGGTGGCACGTGGGACAGCCCTGTGGGAAAGCCTCGTGGGAAAGCTTCGAGGGAAAGCCACATATCCCTTGATCCACGCGAAGGGAAGCGCGACACTGCTGCTACAGCTTGGGAGGAAAGCGCACGTGCATGCCCCCACTCGAGACGAGGACTGACTTCCCTGGGGAGACTCCAGAAGTACCCCAAGATCCATGTCAGCACTGGAGAGGTATGCTCAGGTTTGGAACCGTCTCCACACAAGATCTTAGGCTCCGGCATCGTCGGGAGAGGAATCCCGAGAGGCCCCGAGCTACTCGCATGGGGACTGGCCTTTCCTGAGGCCACCAGAGCGGGTCCCTGAGGTCCCCGTAGTAAGTCGAGAGCACCTGCCGCAACTCGAGAAAATTCAGGAGGTTCTCCCCTCCAGGCGAGATGAGGCCCATTTCCGCTGAGGCGTCTCGAGGCTATTCACACCTAACCTCTGGAACTTCCAAAGGGTCCGTCACACACTTGCTGCAACTCAAGGAGTTCCGACATACCGTCTCCACTCGAGAGGAAGCACGAGAGTCCCTCCCACATCCAGAGGAACCCCGTTTCCGCCTCCTAGATCGATAGGAGTGAACCTTCCCCTGCGTGGTCGGGAAAGAATTCCGGCGTTTCCGTCGCATCTCAAGAGGAGGCGCTTTCCACAGGAAAGGCGAGAGGAACTCCAGGGTCGTGCCACCATTCCCAGAGTCCCCCAGATGTCTCAGTCCATTCCAGGGAAACCTGTTTTCCCTGCACAGCCTGGACTTTCAAGCCGAGGATCGACTCACACCACGGTGGCACATGGGACAGCCCTGTGGGTAAGACTCGTGGAAAGCCTCGTGGGAAAGCCTCGAGGGAAAGCTACAGATCCCTTGATCCATGGGAAGGGAAGTGCGACACTGCTGCTAAAGGTCGGGAGGAAAGCGAACGTGCATGCCCCCACTGGAGACGAGGACTGACTCCCTTGGGGAGACTCCAGAATTACCCCCAAGATCCATGTCGGCACTGGAGAGGAACGCTCAAGTTCCGGCATCAACTCCACACAAGATCATAGGCCCGGCATCGACGGGAGAGGAATCCGAGAGGCTCCCGTGCAACTCGCATGGGGACTCGACTTTCCTGAGGCCACCAGAGGCGGTCCCTGAGGTCCCTGTCGTAATTCTAGAGCAGCTGCCGGAACTCGAGAAAATCCAAGAGGTTCTCCCGTCAAGGCGAGATGAGGCCCATTTCCGCTGAGGCATCTCGAGGCAAATCACACCTAACCGCTGGAATTTCCAAAGGGTCCTTCACACCCTTGCTGCAACACAAGAAGTTCCCGACATACCTGTCTCCACTCGAGAGGAAGCACGAGAGTCCCGCCCACATCCAGAGGAGCCCGTTTCCGCCTCCTAGCTCGAGAGGAGAGATCCTTTTCCTGGTGGTCGGGAAAGAATTCCCGGCGTTCCCGTCGCATCTCAAGAGCAGGCGCTCTCCACAGGAAAGGCGAGAGGAACTCCAGGGTTGTGCCACCATTCCCAGAGTCCCCCAGATGCCTGAGTCCATTAGGGAAAACTGTTTTCCCTGCACTGCCTCGACTTTCAAGCCGAGGATCAACTCATACCACGGTGGCACGTGGGACAGCCCTGTGGGAAAGCCTCGTGGGAAAGCCTTGAGGGAAAGCCACAGATGCCTTGATCCACGTGAAGGGAACCGTGACACTGCTGCTGCAGCTCGGAGGAAAGCGCACGTGCATGCCCCACTCGAGACAAGGACTGACTCCCCTGGGGAGACTCCAGAATTACTCCAAGATCTATGTCAGCACTGGAGAGGAATCCTCAGTATCCGGCACCGACTCCACACAAGGTCTTAGGCCCCCGGCACCCGAGAGAGGATTCCCGAGATGCCCCCGAGCAACTCGCATGGGGAATGGCCTTTCCTGAGGCCACCAGAGCGGGTCGCTGAGTTCCCCTCCTAAGTCCATAGCACTTGCTGCAACTTGAGAACATCCAGGAGGTTCTCCCTTCCAGGCGAGATGAGGACCATTTCCGCAGAGGTGTCTCTAGGCTAATCACACCTAACCTCTGGAACTTACAAAGGGTCCTTCACACCCTTGCTGCAACTCAAGAAGATCCCCAACATACCCGTCTCCACTCGAGAGGAAGCACGAGAGTCCCGCCCAAATTCAGAGGAGCCCCGTTTCCGCCTCCTAGCTCGAGAGGAGAGATCCTTTCCCTCAGTGATCGGGAAAGAGTTCCCAGTGTTCCCGGCGCATCTCAAGAGGAGGCGATCTCCACAGGAAAGGCGAGAGGAACTCCAGGGTCGTGCCACCATTCCCTGAGTCTCCCAGATGTCTCAGTCCATTCCAGGGAAAACTTTTTTCCCTGCACTGCCTCTACTTTCAAGCCGAGGATCGACTCACACCACGGTGGCATGTGGGACAGCCCTGTGGGAAAGCCTCGTGGGAAAGCCTCGAGGGAAAGCCACTGATCCTAGGATACACGGGAAGGGAAGCGTGACACTGCCTCTACAGCTCCGGAGGAAAGCGCACGTGCATGCCCCACTCGAGTTGAGGACTGACTCCCTGGGGAGACTCCAGAAGTAGCCCAATATCCATGTCAGCACTGGAGAGGAATCCTCAGGTTCAGGCACCGACTCCACACAAGGTCTTAGGCCCCGGCATCGACGGGAGAGGAATCCCGAGAGGCCCCCAACTCGCATGTGGACTGGCCTTTCCTGAGGCACCAGAGTGGGTCCCTGAGATCCCCGTCGTATGTCGAGAGCACCTGCAGCAACTGGAGAAAATCCAGGAGGTTCTCCCCTCCAGGCGAAATGAGGCCCTTTCTGTGAGGCGTCTCGAGGCTAATCACACCTACTCTGGAACTTCCAAAGGGTCCTCACACCCTTCTGCAACTCAAGAAGTTCCCTAACATACCCGTTTCCACTCGAGAGGAAGCACGAGCGTCACGCCCACATCCAGAGGAACCCCTTTTCCGCCTCCTAGCTCGAGAGGAGGGATCCTTTCCCTGCGTGATCGGGAAAGAATTCCCGGCGTTCCCGTCGCATTTCAAGAGGAATCGATCTCCACGGGACAGGCGAGAGGAACTCCAGGGTCGTGCCACAATTCCCAGAGTCCCCCAGATGTCTCAGTCCATTCCAGGGAAACCTGTTTTCCCTGCACTGCCTCACTTTCAAGCCGAGGATCGACTCACACCAGGGTGGCACATGGGACAGCCCTGTGGGAAAGCCTCGAGGGAAAGCCATAGATTCCTTGATCCACGCGAAGGGAAGCGTGACACTGCTGCTACAGCTCGTGAGGAAAGCGCACGTGCAAGCCCCACTCGAGACGAGGACTTTCTCCCTTGGGAGACTCCAGAAGTCCCCAAGATAATGTCAGACCTGGAGAGGAATCCTCAGGTTCCGGCACCGACTCCACACAAGGTCTTAGGACCCGGCATCGACGGGAGAGGAATCCCGAGAGGCCCCCGAGCAACTCGCATGGGGACTGGCCTTTCCTGAGGCCACCAGAGCGGGTCCCTGAGGTCCCCGTCGTAAGTCGAGAGCACCTGCAGCAACTCGAGAAAATCCAGGTGGTTCTCCCCTCCAGGCGAAATGAGGCCCATTTCCGCTGAGGAATCTGGAGGCTAATCACACCTATCCTCTGGAACTTCCAAAGGGTCCTTCACACCTTACTGCAACTCAAGAAGTTCCTCGACATACCCTTCTCCACTCGAGAGGAAGCACGAGAGTCCCGCCCACATCCAGAGGAGCCCCGTTTCCGCCTCCTAGCTCGAGAGGAGGGATCCATTCCCTGCGTGGTCGGGAAAGAATTCCCGGCGTTCCCGTCTTCTTCAAGAGGAGGCCGTTCCACAGGAAAGGCGAGAGGAATCCAGGGTCATGCCACCATTCCCAGAGTCCCCCAGATGGCTCAGTCCATTCCAGGGAAACCTGTTTTCCCTGCACTGCCTCGAATTTCAAGCCGAGGATCAACTCACATTACGGTGGCACGAGGGACAGCCCTGTGGGAAAGCCTCGTGGCAAAAGCCTCGTGGGAAAGCCTCGAGGGAAAACAACAGATCCCTCTATCCATGCAAAGGGAAGAGTGACACTGCTGCTACAGCTCGGGAGGAAATCGCACGTGCATGCCTCCACTCGAGACGAGGACTGTCTCCTCTGGGGGAGACTCCAGAAATAACCCAAGATCCATGTCAGCACTGAAGAGGAATCATCATGTTCCGGCACCCACTCCACACAAGATCTTAGGCCCCGGCATCGACGGGAGGAACCCGAGAGGCCCCCGAGCAACTCGCATGGTGACTGGCCTTTCCTGAGGCCACCAGAGCGGGTCCCCTGAGGTCCCCATGTAAGTCGAGAGCACCTGCAACAACTCGAGAATCCCAGGAGGTTCTCCCCTCAGGCGAGATGAGGCCCATTTCCGCTGAGGTGTCTGGAGGCTAATCACACCTAACCTCTGAACTTCCAACGGGTCCTTCACACCCTTGCTGCAACCCAAGAAGTTCCCCGACATACCCGTCTCCACTCGAGAGGAAGCACGAGTCCCCCCACATCCAGAGGAGCCCCGTTTGGGCCTCCTAGCTCGAGAGGAGGGATCCTTTCCCTGCGTGTTCGGGAAAGAATTCCCGGCGTTCCCGTCGCATCTCAAGAGGAGGCGCTCTCCACAGGAAAGGCGAGACGAACTCCAGGTAGGGCCACCATTCCCAGAGTCCCCCAGATGTCTCAGTCCATTCCAGGGAAACCTGTTTCCCTGCACTGCCTCGACTTTCAAACCGAGGATCGACTCACACCACGGTGGCACGTGGGACAGCCCTGTGGGAAAGCCTCGTGGGAAAGCCTCAAGCGAAGCCACAGATCCCTTGATCCAAACGAAGGGAAGCGTGACACTGCTGCTACAGCTCGAGAGGAAAGCGCACGTGCATGCCCCCACTCGAGACGAGGACTGACTCCCTGGGGAGACTCCATAAAGTACCCCAAGATCCATGTCAGCACTGCAGAGGAATCCTCAGGTCCTGGCACCGACTCCACACAAGGTCTTAGGCCCCGGCATAGAAGGGAGAGGAATCCCGAGAGGCCCCCGAGTAACTCGCAAGGAAATGGCCTTTCCTGAAGCCACCAGAGCGGGTCCCTGAGGTCCCCGTCGTAAGTCGAGAGCACCTGCCACAACTCGAGAAAATCCAGGAGGTTCTACCCTCCAGGCGAGATGAGGCCCTTTTCTGCTGAGGCATCCTGAGGTAATCACACCTGACCTCTGAAACTTCCAAAGGGTCCTTCACACCCTTGCTGCAACTCAAGAAGTTCCCCGACATAACCGTCTCCACTCGAGAATAAGCACAAGAGACCGCCCACATCCAGAGGAGCCCCGTTTCCACCTCCTCGAGAGGAGGGAACCTTTCCCTGCGTGCTCGGAAAGAATTCCCGGCGTTCCAATCGCTCTCAAGAGGAGGAGCTCTCCACAGGAAAGGCTAGAGAAATCCAGGGTCATGCCACCATTTCCAGAGTCCCCCAGATGTCTCAGTCCATTCCAGGGAAACCTGTTTTCCCTGCACTGTTTCGACTGTCAAGCCGAGGATCGACTCACATCATGGTGGCACGTGGGACAGCCCTGTGGGAAAGCCTCGTGGGAAAGCCTCGTGGAAACCCTCTTGGGAAAGCCTCGAGGGAAAGCCACAGATCCATGATCCACGCGAATGGAAGCGTGGCACTGCTTCTACAGCTCGGAGGAAACCGCACGTGCATGCCCCACTCGAGACGAGGACTGACTCCCTGGGGAGACTCCAGAAGTACGCCAAGATCCATATAGCCCTGGAGAGGAATCCTCAGGTTCCGGCACCGATTCCACACAAGGTCTAGGCCCGGCATCGACGGGAGAGGAATCCCGAGAGGCCCCCCGAGCAACTCGCAAGGACTGGCCTTTCCTGAGCCCACCAGAGCGGGTCCTGAGGTCCCCGTCGTAAGTCGAGAGCACCTGCCGCAACTCGAGAAAATCCAGGAGGTTCTCCCTTCCAGGCGAGATGAGGCCCATTTCCGCTGAGGCGTTTTCGAGGCTAAATCACACCTAACCTCTGGAACTTCCAAGGGTCCTTCACACCCTTGCAGCAACTCAAGAA
>NW_017193645.1:0-9708 GCF_001704415.2 Capra hircus
GAGGTTCTCCCCTCCAGGCGAGATGAGCCCATTTGCGCTGAGGCGTCTCGAGGCTAATCACATCTAACCTCTGGAACTTCCAAAGGGTCCTTCACACCCTTGCTGCAACTCAAGAAGTTCCCCGACATACCAGTCTCCACTCGAGAGCAAGCAGGAGAGTCTCGCCCACATCCAGAGGAGCCCCGTTTCCGCCTCCTAGCTCGAGAGGAGGGATCCTTTCCCTGCGTGGTCGGGAAAGAATTCCCGGCGTTCCCGACGCATCTCAATAGGAGGGGTTCTCCACAGGAAATGCGAGAGGAACTCCAGGGTCGTGCCACCATTCCCAGAGTCCCCGCCAGATGTCTCAGTCCATTCCAGGGAAACCTTGTTTTCCCTGCACTGCCTCGACTTTCAAGCCGAGGATCGACTCACACCACGGTGGCACGTGGGACAGCCCTGTGGTAAAGCCTCGTGGGAAAGCCTCGTTGGAAAGCCTCGAGGGAAAGCCACAGATCCCTTGATCCACGTGAAAGGGAAGCCGCCACACTGCTGCTACACGTTGGGAGGAAAGCGCACGTGCATGCCTCCACTCGAGACGAGGACCGACTTCCCTGGGGAGACTCCAGAAGAACCCCAAGATCCATGTCAGCACTGGAGAGGAATCCTCAGGTTCCGGCACCCGGACTCCACACAAGGTCTTAGGACCCGACATCGACGGGAGAGGAATCCCGAGAGGCCCCCCGAGCAACTCCCATGGGAACTGGCCTTTCCTGAGGGCACACAGAGCGGGTCGCTGTGGTCCCTGTCGTAAGTCGAGAGGACCTGGCCGCAACTCGAGAAAATCCAGGAGGTTCTCCCCTCCAGGCGAGATGTGGCCCATTTCGGCAGAAAGTGTCTCAAGGCTAATCACACCTAACCTCTGGAACTTCCAAAGGGTCCTTCACAACCCTAGCTGCAACTCAAGAAGTTCCCCGACATACCCCGTCTCCACTCGAGAGGAAGCACGAGAGTTCCCCGCACATCCAGAGGAGCCCCGTTTCCGCCTCCTAGCTCGAGAGGAGGGATCCTTTCCCTCCGTGGTCGGGAAAGAATTCCCGGCTTTCCCATCGCATCTCACGAGGAGGCGCTCTCCATAGGAAAGGAGAGAGGAAATCCAGGGTCGTGCCACCATTCCCAGAGTCCCCCAGAAGTTTCAGTCCATTCCAGGGAAACCTGTTTTCCCTGCACTGCCTCGACTTTCAAGCCGAGGATCGACTCACAGCACGGTGGCACGTGGGACAGCCCTGTGGGAAAGCCTCGTGGGAAAGCCTCGTGGGAAAGCCTCGAGGGAAAGCCCCTGATCCCTTGATCCACGCGAAGGGAAGCGTGACACTGCTGCTACAGCTCGGGAGGAAAGCGCACGTGCATGCCCCCACTCGACACGACGACTGACTCCACTGGGGAGACTTCAGAAGTACCCCAAAATCCAGGTCAGCACTGGAGAGGAATGCTCAGGTTCCTTCACCGACTCCACACAAGATCTTAGGCACCGGCATAGACGGGAGAGGAATCCCGAGAGGCCCCCAAGCAACTCGCATGGGGACTGGCCTTTCGTGAGGCTTCCAGAGCGGGTCACTGAGGTCCCCGTCCTAAAGTCGAGAGCACCTGCCGCAACTCGAGAAAATCCAGGAGGTTCTCCCCTCCAGGCGAGTTGAGGCCCATTTCCACTGAGGCGTCTCAAGGCTAATCACATCTAAGATGTGGAACTTCCAAAGGGTCCTTCACACCCTTGCTGCAACTAAAGAATTTCCCCGACATACCGTCTCCACTCGAGAGGAAGCACGAGAGTCCCGCCCACATCCAGAGGAGCCCCGTTTCCGCCTCCTAGCTCGAGAGGAGGGATCCTTTCCCTGCGTGGTCGGTCAAGAATTCCCGGCGTTCCCATCGCATCTCAAGAGGAGGCGCTCTCCACAGGAAAGGCGAGAGGAACTCCAGGGTCGTGCCACCATTCCCAGAGACAACCAGATGTCTCCGTCCATTCCAGGGAAAACTGTTTTCCCTGCACTGCCTCGACTTTCAAGCCGAGGATCGACTCAAACCACGGTGGCACGTGGGACAGCCCTGTGGGAAAGCCTCGTGGGAAAGCCTCGTGGGAAAGCCTCGTGGGAAAGCCACAGATCCCTTGATCCACGCGAAGGGAAGCGTTACACTGCTGCTACAGCTCTAAAGGAAAGCGCACGTGCATGCCCCCACTCGAGACGAGGACTGACTCCCCTGGGGAGACTGCAGAAGTACCCCAAGATCCATGTCAGCACTGGAGAGGAATTCTCAGGTTATGGCACTGACTCCTCACAAGGTCTTAGGCCCAGGATCGAAGGGAGAGGAATCCCGAGCGGCCCCCGAGCAACTCGCGTGGGGACTGGCCTTTCCTGAGGCCACCAGATCGGGTCCCTGAGGTCCCCGTCGAAACGCGTGAACACCTCCACCAACTCGAGAAAATGCAGGAGGTTCTCCCCTCCAGGGGAGATGAGGCCCATTTCCTCTGAGGCGTCCCCAGGCTAATCAAACCTAACCTCTGGAACTTCCAAAGGGTCCTTCACACCCTTGCTGCAATTCAAAAAGTTCCCCGACATACCCGTCTCCACTCAAGAGGAAGCACGAGAGTCCCGCTCAATCCAGAGGAGCCCCGTTTCCGCCTCCTAGCTCGAGAAGAGGGATCCTTTCCCTGCGTCGTCGGGAAAGAATTCCCGGCGGTTCCTTCGCATCTCAAGAGGAGGCGCTCTCCACAGGAAAGCCGAGAGGAACTCCCGGGTCATGCCACCATTCCCAGAGTCCCCCAGACGTCTCAGTCTATTCCAGGGAAACCTGTTTTCCCTGCACTGCCTCGACTTTCAAGCCGAGGATCGACTCACACCATGGTGGCACGTGGTACAACCCTGTGGGAAAGCCTCGAGGGAAAGCCTCATGGGAAAGCCTCGAGGGAAAGCCGCAGATCCCTTGATCCAAGCGAAGGGAAGCGTGACACTGCTGCTACAGCTCGGGAGGTAAGCGCACTTGCATGCCCACACTCGAGACAAGGACTGACTGCCCTGGGGAGACTCCAGAAGTACCCCAAGATCCATGTCAACACTGGAGAGGAATCCTCAGGTTCCGGCACCAACTCCACACAAGATCTTAGGACCCGACATCGACGGGAGAGGAATCCCGAGAGGCCCCCGAGCAACTCCCATGGGAACTGGCCTTTCCTGAGGCCACCAGAGCGGGTCGCTGTGGTCCCTGTCGTAAGTCGAGAACACCTGTCGCAACTCGAGAAAATCCAGGAGGTTCTCCCCTCCAGGCGAGATGTGGCCCATTTCGGCAGAAGTGTCTCAAGGCTAATCACACCTAACCTCTGGAACTTCCAAAGGGTCCTTCACACCCTAGCTGCAACTCAAGAAGTTCCCCGACATACCCGTCTCCACTCGAGAGGAAGCACGAGAGTTCCCCGCACATCCAGAGGAGCCCCGTTTCCGCCTCCTAGCTCGAGAGGAGGGATCCTTTCCCTCCGTGGTCGGGAAAGAATTCCCGGCTTTCCCATCGCATCTCAAGAGGAGGCGCTCTCCATAGGAAAGGAGAGAGGAAATCCAGGGTCGTGCCACCATTCCCAGAGTCCCCCAGAAGTTTCAGTCCATTCCAGGGAAACCTGTTTTCCCTGCACTGCCTCGACTTTCAAGCCGAGGATCGACTCACAGCACGGTGGCACGTGGGACAGCCCTGTGGGAAAGCCTCGTGGGAAAGCCTCGTGGGAAAGCCTCGAGGGAAAGCCCCTGATCCCTTGATCCACGCGAAGGGAAGCGTGACACTGCTGCTACAGCTCGGGAGGAAAGCGCACGTGCATGCCCCCACTCGACACGACGACTGACTCCACTGGGGAGACTTCAGAAGTACCCCAAAATCCAGGTCAGCACTGGAGAGGAATCCTCAGGTTCCTGCACCGACTCCACACAAGGTCTTAGGCCCCGGTATAGGAGGGAGAGGCAATCGCCGAGAAGCCCCCGGAGCAACTCGTATGGGGACCTGGCCTTTCCTGAGGCCACCAGAGCGGGTCCACTGAGGTCCCCGTCCGTAAGTTGAGAGCACCTGCCGCAACTCGAGAAAATCCAGGAAGGTTGTCCCATCCAGGCGAGATGAGGCCCATTTCCAGCTGCAGGCGTCTCGAGGCTAATTCTCACTTAAACTCTGGAAGTTCCAAAGGGTCCTTCACACCCTTGCTGCAACTCAAAGAATTTCCCCGACATACCCGTCTCCACTCGAGAAGAAGCACGAGAGTCCCGCCCACATCCAGAGGAGCCCCAGTTTCCTGCCTGCTAGCTCAGAGAGGAGGGATCCTTTCCCTGTGTGGTCGGGTCAAGAATTCCCTGCGTTCCCAGTCGCATCTCAAGAGGAGGCTGCTCTCCACAGGAAAGGCGAGAGGAACTCCAGGGTCGTACCACCATTCCCAGAGACAACCCAGATGTCTCCGTCCATTCCAGGGAAAACCTGTTTTCCCTGCACTGCCTCCGACTTTCAAGCCGACGGATCGACTCACACCACGGTGGCACGTGGGACAGCCCTGTGGGAAAGCCTCGTGGGAAAGCCTCGCTGGGAAAGCCTCCTGGAAAGCCACAGATCCCTTGATCCACGCGAAGGGAAGCGTTACTCTGCTGCTACAGCTCTAAAGGAAAGCGCACGTGCATGCCCCCACTCGAGACGAGGACTGACTCCCCTGGGGAGACTGCCAGAAGTACCCCAAGATCCATGTCAGCACTGGAGAGGAATTCTCAGGTTATGGCACTGACTCCTCACAAGGTCTTAGGCCCAGCATCGAAGGGAGAGAATCCCGAGCGGCCCCCGAGCAACTCGCGTGGGGACTGGGCTTTCCTGAGGCCACCAGAAGCGGGTCCCTGAGGTCCCCGTCGTAAGTCGGAGCACCTGCCACAACTCGAGAAAATCCAGGAGGTTCTCCCCTCCAGGCGAGATGAGGCCCATTTCCGCTGAGGAGTCTCGAGGCAAATCACACCTAACCGCTAGGAATTTCCAAAGGGTCCTTCACACCCCTTGCTGCAACTCAAGAAGTTCCCCGACATACCCGCCTCCACTCCAGAGGAAGCACGAGAGTCCCGCCCACATCCAGAGGAGCCCCGTTTCCGCCTCCTAGCTCGAGAGCAGGGATCCTTTCCCTGCGTGGACGGGAAAGAATTCCCGGTGTTCCCGTCGCATCTGAAGAGGAGGCGCTCTCCACAGGATAGCCGAGAGGGAACTCCATTGTCGTGCCACCATTCCCAGAGTCCCCAGATGACTCAGTCCATTCCAAGGAAACCTGTATTCCCTGCACTGCCTCGACTTTCAAGCCGAGGATCGACTCACACCAACGTTGGCACGTGGGAGAGCCCTGTGGGAAAGCCTCGTGCGAAAGCCTTGCGGAAAAGCCTCGAGGGAAAGCCACTGATTCCTTGACCCACTCGACGGGAAGCATGACACTGCTGCTCCATCAAGGGAGGAAATTGCACGTGCATGCCCCCACTCGAAACGAGACTGACTCCCCTGGGGAGACTCCAGAAGTACCCCAAGATCCATTTCACACTGGAGAGGAATCCTCAGGTTCTGGCACCGACTCCACAAAAGGTCTTAGGCCCCGGCTTCGACGGGAGAGGAATCACGAGAGGCCCCGAGCAACTCGCATGGGGACTGGGCTTCCTGAGGCCACAAGAGCAGGTCCCTGAGGTCCCCGTCTTAAGTCGAGAGCACCTGCAGCAACTCGAGAACATCCAGGAGGTTCTCCCCTCCAGGCGAGATGAGGCCCATTTCCGCTGAGGCGTCTTGAGGCTAATCACACCTAACCTCTGGAACTTCCAAAGGGTCCTTCACACGCTTGCTGCAACTCAAGAAGTTCCCCGACATACCAGTCTCCACTCGAGAGGAAGCACGAGGGTCCCGCCCACATCCAGAGGAGTCTGGTTTCCACCTCGTCGCTTGAGATTAGGGATTCTTTTCCTGCTTTCGTCTGGAAAGAATTCCTGGCTTTCCCGTCGCATCTCAAGAAGAGGCGCTCTCAACAGGAAAGGCGAGAGAAACCCAGTGTCGCTACCACAATTCCAAGGGACCCCCAGATGTCTCAGTCATTTCCAGAGGAACTTGTTTTCCCTGCACTGCCTCTACTTTCACGCCGAAGATCCACTCACTCCACCATGGCATGTCCCACGTGGGACAGTCTGTCTGCTCTCCGCCCCTCGCTCTGGGGCGCAGCTGTTTTTAGCTTCCATGCCCCTTTTTCAGCCCCTGTTGTGGATCCAAAGACCTGCACTTACGCAAAAACAGCCATCTCTGTGTATTGTATTCATCAGATTGGCAATACTTTTAGCATCATAGCCAGCTGCATTGGTGAAAGGACGGAGTGGAGAGGTGTATCGCGAACCAAGCACTGTTGCTGATAAAGCTGTAGTACAGCAGACATCAAGAAGCCTCTTCGGCAGTATTGATATATGTTTAGTTTACGCCTGAACCTAATCTGCCAGAGACCTGAAAGAAAAGCAATTCTGATTGGGACAATTCAATTGCACGCACTCGATACACGCAGCCCGATGATTCCACAAAGAAGCCCTTACGTCGTTCTCTTAACCCTTCATAGAAAGGCACGCCAAGGCAATACCACTGGTAGTCTTGCTCTCTTTTGCTCTTGTCAAATTTTGATTCAAAAAAGAAAAAGGACTCGTAAACGTAAGCAATACTTTTCTCCGCCTAGCATTGTCTTATGGCAATGGCCGCAAAAAAAACATTGTAGAAACAGTTGGAGTGGACGGAGCACCGAGTTCCTCTATAGTTGTGCGATCTGGCCTTCCGACAAGTTGCTGAGGTTCCCTCCTGGCTACTTGGTATAGTCGTGGGGACAGAACCAGTATCTTGTATGTACTAGTTTCCATGTCACTGGTATTACATCACTGTGGAATACAAGTCGATTCTTGCTTGGGAGTTTGAGCTCACAAGCACACACAAAGAGGTTTATTAAAGTTGCATAGTATGTCAAGACGCCATTTTTCGGTGATATCAAGACAATTAACCATTGATAATTGATCGTTAGCAGTCTGCGAGAACATGCTTCAGCGGAAAGGGCCTTCAGGTCGGCCTTGAGAATGAGAGGCGCCTGAGCATTTATTATTCTCTCCGCAAAAACCAGGATAGAGCACGCTTACGTTTCAGTGCAGGTGCTTCTGCAATTTTACGATATATGGAGTCGCAGTTCAGAGACCCCGACATTCTTTCTGGAGGAGGCGTGTCTATGAAAAAGTGGCATCAGGACCAAGGTCCATGGTCATTCATGCCAGTTATTTGCTAGGAGCCTCTATCATGTATTTCCTCTGCCGTTCGACGCCAAGGGCCTAAACCTTGGGGGAGTTCGAGGCAGCCGGCAAGCTGAGGATTTCCTTCTCCAGTGCTGACATGGACTTGGTGAAGGTACATTCGTGAGTTTCTCCACAAAGGTAGTTCAGGCCTTTCGTCTCGTAAGTGGGGCAGGGAGCGATGCCCTTTCCTCCCCCATGGCATGTATCTATCTATTGATCACGCTCCTTCCATGTTGATGGTGGGACGGACCGATACTGTGTCGCTTCCCGTCGAGTCTTTTCCGCACTCTGACTTTCCACATGGCTTCCCACGTTGTTCGCACCCGTAGCAGTGGTGAGGTTCATTTTTCCATTTCGGCGTTTCTCGAAAAACGCCGATTGTCCCCAGTGCCAGTGTGAAAATCACGTTCCTAGGTATCCGCGGAAATGCGCCGACCCTGAGATAGTGAGCTGGTAGGGATTCTGGGTGCAACATAGATGGTGGCGAACGACCCTGCCAGTTTCCTCTCCCCGTTTTCCTTTGACCTGAGAGCTCGCTTACCTCTTGAGATGCATTGACATCTCGATGGTAATCCCTGGAATGCGGAATTCTGCTGTTTCCCGACCGAGAGGGGAGAGAAAGATCCCTCCTCTCGAAAGGCTACGAACTGGAAAGCTGGAAGCTCCTACTGGATTGACGCCGGCAACCCTCGTGCTTCCTGCTTGGAGTATGGAGACGAGGGTTTACCAGGATAGAAAACTTCTTGAGTTGCAAGCATGGCGTGAGAAAGACTCTTTAGGAAGGTCTCATGAGATCAAATGCTGATATTTATGCTCTCCGCAGACACCTCAGTTGGAACACGCGGGTTACCTTCATCTCGCCTGCCAGGCGAGGAACTCCCTGGATTTTTCACTCGAGTTGTGGCAGTGCTCCTTTGACTACGAGCGGCGGACCTCAGGACCGCCTTGCTGGGCAGCCAGGAAATGCCCGAGTCCCACTGCGAGTTGCTAAGAGGGCCGTCGGACTGTCCTCTCCCTCGCATGTTGGCAGCCCTAAGACCTTGTGTGAGTGTCTGCGCGAACACCCTGAGGATTCCTCATCCGATGGGCTGACATGGTCATCTTCGGGTGTACTCTGCAGTCTCGCCCAGGGGAGTCAGTTCGCAACGCGTCCTTCGAGCATGTGGAGGCATGCACGTGCCGCTTTCCTCTGATACCGAGCTTGTGCCCTAAGGCAAGTGTCCTCGAATGCTCCCGTCGCGTCAGGATCAAGGCGCATCTTGTGGCTTTCCACGAGGCTTTCCCACCACGGGGCTGTTCCACGTGCCACCATCGATCGTGTTGAGTATGATCCTCTCGGCGCGTTGAAAGTTTCAGAAGCTCATGTGGCGACGACGGCGGATTAAACAGGGTTATCCTCTGAAATAGGACCTCAGATATCTTCGGAGGACTCGTTTGAATTCGGTATTCACGACCCAAGCTCCTAGTTCCTGCTCCGCCGTTTCCTCATTTGAGAGCGCGCTTGCGTCATGATGAGGCCACGATAGCTTGGGGAACGCCTCGAAAAATCTTTCCCTGACTAAGGAGTATAGGATCCCTCATCTCGACCGCTACCAGCGCGGAAACGGGGTTCCCCTGGCGAGGTGGCGCGCGCACCCTCAATGCTGTCCTAGCTCCACGAGGTGGGGAGACGGGTATTGTCGGGGAACGCCGGGAAACTTTCTTTGGGAGTAGCCTAGCGAAGGACCCTTTTGAATTTCCAGGGCAATGACCTGAAGCTTTACACGTCTGGACGGAGCCTCCAGATCAACACCATCCTTCAGAACCCGGGAAATGAGCCTCATCTCGCCTGCAGTGGCGAGGAACCTCCTGCGATCTTCTCAGGAGTCTGGGCGCCCAGAGGGTCTCTCAGATTTTACGACAGACGGAGTCTCGTAGGACCCCTCCGGTTGCCTCTAGACGAATGTGCCCAGTAGCGACCACATTGGCGTGGTTCTCTTAAGGGGGGTGCCTTTCGGCATTGCTCTCTCCTCTCGATGTCAGGCACAGGGCCTAACGACCTTGTTGTTGGAGTCCGCGGCTGCGAACCTGAATGGAGTTCCTTTTCTGACCGCAGCAAACGTTTTACGATATGGATTCTTGTGATCTCCTCGTTACCTTTCTTGTGTACCCTCCTCACGTCTGTCTTCCCTGGGGCCTTGTATGTGTCGTTTATATATAGTATCTCAAAATTTCTGTCTATTCATTTCTAAAGAGCCTAAGTCAGGCTCATCTCGTATGGGGGCAGGCACGTGCAGCTTCCTGACATGCAACCTTATAAGCAGCAAAGTCTGTCACACGCTTCCCTTTCGTCGGGATTCAGGGAATCGTGGCTTTCCCTCGAGGCTGTATCCGACGAGGCTTTCCCACAGGG
>NW_017193646.1:0-9708 GCF_001704415.2 Capra hircus
TCTCCATGCGAGTTGTTCGATGGCCTCTCGGGATTCCTCTCCCGTTGATGCCGGGGTCAGAGACTTTGTACGGAGTCGGTGCGGAACCTGAGGATTCCTCTCCAGTGCTGACATGGATCTTGGGGTACTACTGGAGTCTCCCGAGGGGAGTCATCCTCGTCTCGAGTGGGGGCATGCACGTGCGCTTTCCTCCCGAGCTGTAGCAGCAGTGTCACGCTTCCCTTCGCGTGAATCAAGGATCTGTGGCTTTCCTCGAGGCTTCCCACGAGGCTTTCCCACAGGGCTGTCCCACGTACCACCGTGGTGTGAGTTGATCCTCGGCTTGAAAGTCGAGGCAGTGCATGGGAAAACAGGATTTCCTGGAATTGACTGAGACATCTGGGCGGACTCTGGAATGGTGTCACGACCCTCGACTTACTCTCGCCTTTCCTGTGGAGAGCACCCCCTCTTGAGATGAAACGGGAACGCCGGAAATTCTTTCCCCACCACGCAGGGAAAGGATCCCTCCTCTCGAGCTAGGAGGCGGAAACGGGGCTCCTCTGGATGTGGCGGCGGGACTCTCGTACTTCCTCTCGAGTGTCGACGGGTATGTCGGGGAACTTCTTTGAGTTGCAGCAAGGTGTGAAGGACGCTTTGCAAGTTCCAGAGGTTAGGTGTGATTAGCGTCGAGATGCCTCAGTGGAAATGGGCCTCATCTCGCCTGGAGGGAGAACCTCCTGAATTTTCTCGAGTTGGGGCAGGTCCTCTCACTTACGACAGGGACCTCAGGACCCGCTCTGGTGGCCTCAGGAAAGGCCAGTCCCCATGCAAGTTGCTCGGGGCCTCTCGGGATTCCTCTCCCGTCGATGCCGGGGCCTAAGACTTTGTGTGGAGTCGGTGCCGGAACTTGAGGATTCCTGACAGTGCTGACATGGATCTTGGGGTACTTCTGAAGTCTCCCCAGGGGAGTCAGTCCTCGTCTCGAGTTGGGGCATGCACGTGCGCTTTCCTCCCGAGCTGTAGCAGCAGTGTCACGCTTCTTGGCGATTGGATCATGGTATCAGTGGCTTTCCCTGAAGGCTTTCCCTCGAGGCTTTTCCACGAGGCTTTCCCACAGGGCTGTCCCACGTGCCACCGTGGTGTGAGTCGATCCTCGGCTTGAAAGTCGAGGCAGTGCAGGGAAAACAAGTTTCCCTGGAATGGACTGAGTCATCTGAGGGAATCTGGGAATGGTGGCACGACCCTGGAGTTCCTCTCGCCTTTTCTGTGGAGAGCGCCTACTCTTGAGATGCGACGGGAATGCCGGAAATTCTTACCCGACCACGCAGGGAAAGGATCCCATCTTTTGAGCTATGAGGTGGAAACGGGGCTCCTCCTCATGTGGGAGGACTCTCCTGCTTCCTCTCGAGTGGAGACGGGTATGTTGGGGAACTTCTTCAGTTGCAGCAAGGGTGTGAAGGACCCTTTGGCAGTTCCAGAGGTTAGGTGTGATTAGCCCCGAGATGCCTCAATGGAAATGGGCCTCATCTCGCCTGGAGGGGGAGAAACTCCTGGATATTCTCGAGTTGCGGCAGGTGGTCTCGACTTACGATGGGGACCTCAGGACCCGCTCTGGTGGCCTCAGGAAATTCCAGTCCCCATGCGAGTTGCTCCGGGCCCTCTCCGGATTCCTCTCCCGTCGATGCCGGGGCCTCAGACCTTACGTAGAGTCGGTGCTGTAACCTGAGGATTCCTCTCCAGTGCTGACATGGATCTTGGTGTACTGCTGGAGTCTCCCCAGGGGAGTCAGTCCTCGTCTCGGTTGAGGGCATGACCGTGCGCTTTCCTCCCCAGCTGTAGCAGCAGTGTCGTGCTTCCCTTCGCTTGGATCAAGGGATCTGTGGCTTTCCCTCGAGGCTTTCCCACGAGGCTTTCCCACGAGGCCTTTGCCACAGGCTGTCCCACGTGCCACAGTGGTGTGAGTGGATCCTCGGCTTGAAAGTCGAGTCAGTGCGGGGAAACAGGTTTCCCTGGAATGGACTGAGACATCTTGGGGACTCGGAGAATGGTGGCATGTCCCTGGAGTTCCTCTCGCCTTTCCTGTGGAGAGCGCCTCCTCTTCAGATACGACGGGAACGCCGGGAATTCTTTCCCGACCACGCAGGGAAAGGATCCCTCCTCTCGAGCTATGAGGCGGAAACGGGGCTCCTCTGGATGTGGGCGAAACTATCGTGCTTCCTCTTGAGTGGAGACGGGTAAGTCGGGGAACTTCTTGATTTGCAGCAAGGGTGTGAAGGACCCTTTGGAAGTTCCAGAGTTTAAGTGTGCTTAGACTTGAGATGTGTCAGCGGAAATAGGCTTCATTTTGCCTGGAGGGGAAACATCCTTGATTTTCTCCGAGTTGCGGCAGGGTGCTCTCGACTTACGACGGGGACCGCAGGGACCCGCTCTGGTGGCCTCAGGAAAGGCCAGTCAAGATCCAAGACAGCACTGGAGAGGGAGAGACATCACGAGAGGCTCCCGAGCAACTCGCATGGGGACTGGCCTTTCCTGAGGCCACCAAAGCATGTCCCTGAGGTCCCCGTCGTAAGTCGAGAGACCTGGCGCAACTCGAGAACATCCAAGAATTTCTCCCCTCCAGGCGAGATGAGACGCATTTGCCGCTGAGGCATCTCGAGGCTAATCACACCTAACCTCTGGACCTTCCAAAGGGCCCTTCACACCCTTGCTGCAACTCAAGAAGTTCCCCGACATACCCGTTTCCACTCGAAAGGAAGCATGAGAGTCCCGCCCACAACCAGAAGAGCCCCGTTTCAGCCTCATAGCTCGAGAGGAGGATCCTTTCCCTGCGTTGTCCGGGAAAGAATTTCCGGCGTTCCCGTCGCATCTCAAGAAGAGGCGCTCTCCACAGGAAAGGCGAGAGGAACTCAGAGTCGTGCCACCATTCCCAGAGCCCCCAGATGTCTCAGTCGATTCCAGGGAAAAACCTGTTTTCCCTGCAATGCCTCGACTTTCAAGCCGAGGATCGACTCAGACCTCCGGTGGCACGTGGGACAGCCCTGTGAAAAGCCTAGTGGGAAATCCTCGTGGGAAAGCCTACAGAGAAAGCCACAGATCCCTGGATCCACGCAAAGGGAAGTGTGACACTGCTGCTAAAGTTCGGGAGGAAAGCGCACGGCACGCCACACTCGCGACGAGGACTGACTCCCCTGGGAGACTCCAGAAATACCCCAAGATCCATGTCAGAACTGGAGAGGAATCCTCAGGTTCTGGCACCGACTCCACACAAGGTCTCAGGCCCGGCATAGACGGGAGAGGAATCGCTAGAGGCCCACGAGCAACTCGCATGGGGACTGGCCTTTCCATGGGCCACCAGAGCGGCTCGCTGACATCCCTGTCGTAAGTCGAGAGCAGCTGCCGACACTCGAGAAAATCCAGGAGGTTCTCCTCTCCAGGCGAGATGACTCACATTTCCGCTGAGGGGTCTCCAGGCTAATCACACCTAACCTCTGGAACTTCCAAAGGGTCCTTCACACCCTTGCTGCAACTCAAGAAGTTCCCCGACATACCCGTCTCCACTCGAGAGGAAGCACGAGAGTCCCGACCACATCCAGAGGAGCCCCGTTTCCGCCTCCTAGCTCGAGAGGAGGGATCCTTTCCCTGCGTGGTCGGGAAAGAATTCCCGGCGTTCCCGTCGCATCTCAAGTGAAGGCGCTCTCCACAGTAAAGGCGAGAGGAACTCCAGGGTCGTGCCACCATTCCCAGAGTCCCCCAGATGTCTCAGTCCATTCCAGGGAAACCTGTTTTCCCTGCACTGCCTCGACTTTAAAGCCCAGGATCGACTCACACCACGGTGGCACCTGGAACAGCCCTGTGGGAAAGCCTAGTGGGAAAGCCTCTAGGGAAAGCCTCGTGGGAAAAGCCTCGAGGGAAAGCCACAGATCAATTGATCCCACCTGAAAGGGAAGCGTGACACTGCTGCTACAGCTCGGGAGGAAAGCGCACGTGCAAGTCCCCACTCGAGACGAGGACTGACTCCCCTGGGGAGACTTTAGAAGTCCCCCATGATCCATGTCAGCACTGGATAGGAATCCTCAGGTTCCGGCAGCTACTCCACACAAGGTCTTATGCCCCGGCATCAACGGGAGAGGAATCCCGAGAGGCCCCCAAGCAACTCGCATGGGGACTGGCCTTTCCTGAGGACACAAGAGCGGGTCCCTGACGTCCCCGTCGTAAGTCGAGACCACCTGCCACAACTCCAGAAAATCCAGGAGGTTCTCCCCTCCAGGCGAGATGAAGCCCATTTCCAATGAGTCGTCTAGAGGCTAATGACACCTAACCTCTGGAACTTCCAAAGGGTCCTTACACCCTGGCTGCAACTCAAGAAGTTCCCCAAAATACCCGTCTCCACTCGAGAGGAAGCACAAGAGTCCCGCCCACATTCAGAGGAGCCCCGATTCCGCCTCCTAGCTCGAGAGGAGGGAACCTTTCCCTGCGTGGTCGGGAAAGAATTCCCCGCATTCCCGTCGCATCTCAAGAGGAGGCGATCTCCACAGGAAAGGCGAGAGCAACTCCAGGGTCGTGCCACCATTCCCAGTGTCCCCCCAGATGTCTCAGTCCATTCCAGGGAAACCTGTTTTCCCTGCACTGCCTCGACTTTCAAGCCGAGGATCGACTCACACCACGGTGGCTCGTGGGGCAGTCCTGTGGGAAAGCCTCGTGGGAAAGCCTCCAGGGAAAACCACAGATCCCCTGATTTACTCGACGGGAAGCATGACACTGCTGCTAGAGCTCGGGAGTGAAGCTCACGCACATGCCCCGACTCGAGAAGAGGACTGACTCCCCTGGGGAGTCTACAGAACTACCCCATGATCCATGTCAGCCCTGGAGAGGAATCCTCAGGTTCCGGAACCGACTCCACACAAGGCCTTAGGCCCCGGAATCGACGGGAGTGGAATCCCGAGAGGCCCCCGGGCAACTTGCTTGGCGACTGGCCTTTCCTGATGCCACCAGAGCGAGTCAATGAGGTCCGCATCGTACGTCGAGAGCACCTGCCTCATCTCGAGAAAATCCAGGAGGTTCTCCCCTCCAGGCGAGATGAGGCCCTATTACGCTGAGGCGTCTCCAGGCGAATCACACCTAACCTCTGAAACTTCCAAATGGTCCTTCACACCCTTGCTGGCAACTCAAGAATTTCCCCGACATACCGCTCTCGCACTCGAGAGGAAGCACGAGAGTCGCGCCCACATCCAGAGGAGCCCCGTATACCCCTCTTAGCTCGAGAGGATGGATCCTTTCCCTGCGTGGTTGGGAAAGAATTGCCTGCATTCCCGTCGGATCTCAAGAGGAGGCGGTCTCCTCAGGAAAGGCGAGAGGAACTCAAGGGTCGTGCCACCATTCCCAGAGTCCCCCAGATGTCTCAGTCCATTCCAGGGAAAACTGTTTTCCCTGCACTGCCTCGATTTCATGCCGAGGATCGACTCACACCACGGTGGCACGTGGGACAGCCCTGTGGGAAAGCCTCCTGGGAAAGCCTCATGGGATAGCCTCAAGGGAAAGACACTGATCCCTTGATCGACTCGACGGGAATCGTGACACTGCTGTTACAGCTCGGGAGGGAATCGAACTGCATGCCGCCACTCGAGACGAGGACTGACTCCCCTGGGGAGACACCAGAAGTACCCCAAGATCCATGTCAGCAGTGGAGAGGAATCCTCAGGTTGGGACACCGACTCCACTCAAAGTCTTAGGCCCCGGCATCGACAGCAGAGGAATCCCGAGCGGCCCCCAAACATCTCGAATGGGGACTGGCCTTTCCTGAGGCCACCAGAGCTGGCCCCTGAGGTCCCCGTCGTAAGTCGAGAGCACCTGCCGCAACTCGAGAAAATCCAGGAGGTTCTCCCCTCCAGGCGAGATGAGGCCCATTTCCACTGAGGTGTCTCGAGGGCTAATCACACCTAACCTCTGGAACTTCCAAAAGGTACTTTACACCCTTGCTGCAACTCAAGAAGTTCCCCGACATACCCGTCTCCACTCGAGGAATAAGCAAGATGGTCCCCCCCACATCCACAGGAGGCGCGTTTTCCGCCTCGTCGCTCGAGATGAGGGATCCTTTCCTTCTGGGGGCCAGCGTGAGGAATTCCGCCTATGGCAAAGGTCATGAGGAAGGAGGCTTGGCATGCGCAAAGGCGTGATCAAGCCTCAGGCAACCCCCTGTTCCCGAGCATCGAACCCCAAAACCAGAGTCTGTTTTAATGCTCTCACCTACACTTCTGACTTTACGGGGGCTCTCCCCCATAACTGTTTCTCTCGGAGAAGAAGTAAACGTGCAGCTTCAAGGCAATAAATATTCTTGGGCATGACAAGAGTGTTTCAGCTTGCTGACTCCTCTGAAGGTTATCTAGCCACCTTTATAGGTTTGTCCGGCCACATGTGATTGTTTTACAGCCTCCCAACCTGAGAGGCATGAGATGTTTTAGACTTACTAAAGCAAATTATTTTCGGGGAGTTAGAAATTATTAGTATAGTTGGTTTAGGAATGATATTGGTGAAGGGTTCTTCATTTGTTGTGTCAAAAATTGCTGCTAATTCCCTGCTCTGGGTGGGACAAGGATATTTTAGGTCAAACCTCTCTGCTGACAGACCAGCTTGTGTGACAGGATTATCCATACTGCTGCCACTAGGCCGCAAGATTGTTTACTACCTCTCAACTGTAAACAGCACAGAGAGTTTTGGAGTATTTTGAGAGTCTTAATTAGCATAGGACTTTTTCTTCTTGTTGAGTCAATGATTGCGCACCAGGCCTCCATATCCTTAGGCACTTGGGAATATATTAATCAATGTATTTGGAATATAGCAAAGGAAATATAGCAGTTTTTGATGTTAGCAATACTAGACTTTTTGAGTTAATGGATTTTCACTTTTGTAATAGATCACTGTACTTTGTTATATATCACTGTGTCCTTTCTATGTAAGAATGTAACTTTATCATATCTTAAGACTAAATAGATCTTAAGGGAGAATTGATGAAAGGATTTTCATTTGTTAGGCTGATATTTGCTGATAAATCTCCATGTTCCCTACCCTTATAATGAATATAACTAGTATATAGGAGAAATAAGTATTAACCTTTAAGCATATAGGAGAAATAAGAATTCACCTTTAAGACTAATCATGTTAACCTTGGGTTAAATAAATTCCTTCTTGATTGTAACTCACTACACCTCACCCTATAGGAATGTAACTTTATTTGGAGGTGGTGCCTGGTTTAAGAAAAAACACCTTTGGAAGAAATAAGTTTATTTGGTTATCAGAAAGAAAGGATCATAAAATGTCAGCAGGTCTCATTCATGGCCAGAAGATGATGTAAGATCCCTAAGACCTTTTTTTTATACATTTATGTGAAGCACCTGATTTGATAAAGGTCAGGATGCCGACTCCTGCGTGACTCTGTATTCATCCCTATGTGTAACAAGAGGTATACAAGCAAAACCAAAAATAAAAGAAAATCAGATCAGTTTCCGGAAAGACTGATTCCCCCATGTCGCTTCTTTTTTGCTCCCGTTTTCTGGCTGAATTCTCTACTGGAGGATGGATGCTATTCCACGTAATCCAAGTTATTCAGCCTCTTTTTCTCCAATAATCTTCCTACTACACTATCCATTTCTAATCTCTTTATATCTGGGATTAAATATGTATATTTCCAAAGACAATGACTACGTCCCCACCTTCGAATCACCCTGGATCCACCGGGGCTGGACCACGGGCACTTTCCCTGCTTGGTCGGGAAAGAATTCCCGCGCGTTCCCACCGCATCTCAAGAAGAGGCGCTCTCCACAGGAAAGGCGAGAGGAACTCCAGGGTCGTGCCACAATTCAAGAGTCCCCAGATGTCTCAGTCCATTCCAGAGGAACCTGTTTTCCCTGCACTGCCTTGATTTTCACGCCGAGGATGCGACTGGCACCACGGTGGCACGTGGGACAGCGATGTGGGAAAGCCTCGGTGGGAAAGCCTCGAGGGAAAGCCCCGTGGGAAAATACCTCGAGGGAAAGACACAGATCTCTTGATCCACGCGACGGGCCAGCGTGACACTGCTACTGCAGCTCGGGAGGTAGCGTTCTTGCATGATCCCGCTGAGAAGAGGGACTGACACCCCTGGGGAGACTCAAGAAGTACCCAAAGAACCATGTCAGCACGGGAGAGGAATCCTCAGGTACCGGCCTCGACTTCACACAAAGGTCTTAAGGCCCTACCATCGACAGGGAGAGGAATCCCGAGAGGCCCCGTAGCCACTCGGATGGGAACTGGCCTTTCCTGAACGCCACCAGAGCGGCGGGTCCCTGAGGTCCCAGCGTACGTTTGAGAACACACTGCCACAATTCGAGAAAATCCAGGAGGTTCTCCCCCTCCAGGCAAGATGAGGCCAATTTCCGCTGAGGCTCTCGAGGCTAATCACACCTAAACTCTGGAAATTCCAAAGGTTCCTTCACAACCTTGCTGAAACTCAAGAAGTTCCCCGACATACCGTCTCCACTCCAGAGGAAGCACGAGGGTCCGCCCACATCCAGAGGAGCCCCGTTTCTGCCTCGGACCTCGAGATGACGGATCCTTTCCCTGCTTGGTCGGGAAAGAATTCCCGGCGTTCCCGTCCCATCTCAAGAGGGAGGCGCTCTCCACAGGAAAGGCGAGCGGAACTCCAGGGTCGTACCACCATTCCAAGAGTCCCCCAGATGTCTCAGTCCATTCCAGAGGAACCTGTTTTCCCTGCACTGCCTCGACTTTCAAGCCGAGGATCGACTCACACCATGGTGGCAGGTGGGACAGCCCTGTGGGAAAGACTCTTGGGAAAGCCTTGAAGGAAAGACTTGAGTGAAAGCTACAGATCCCTTGACCACGCGTTAGGAAGCGTGACACTGCTGCTACAGCTCGGGAGGAAAGCGCACGTGCATGCCCACACTCGAGACGAGGACTGACTTCCCTGGGGGAGACTCCAGAAGTACCCCAAGAACCATGTCAGCACTGGAGAGGAATCCTCAGGATCCGGCCTCGACTCCACACAAGGTCTTAGGCCCGGCATCGACCCAAGAGGAATCCCGAGAGTCCCCCTGGCAACTTGCATGGGGACTGGCCTTTCCTGAGGCCACGAGACCGGTCCCTGAGGTCCCCGTCGTAATTCGAGAGCACCTGCCGTAACTCGAGAAAATCCAGGAGATTCTCCCCTACAGGCAAAATGAGGCCTATTTCCACTGACGCATCTAGAGGCTAAGCACACCTAACCTCTGGAACTTCCAATGGTTCCTTCACACACTTGCTGCAACTCAAGAGCTTTCCCGACATACCCGTCTACACTCAAAGGAAGCACGAGGTCCCGCCCACATCCAGAGAAGCCCGATCCCCCTCGAGGCTCCAAAGGAGAGATCTTTTAACTGCTTGAATTTCCCGAGTCGAAGACCTTGTGTTGAGTTGGGACCGGAAACTGAGGATTCCTCTCCAGTGCTGACGTGGATTTTGGGTACTTCTGGACTCTCCCCAGGGGAGTCAGTCCTCGTCTCGAGTGGGGAAATGCACGTGGGCTTTTCCTCCCTAACGGTGGCAGCAGTGTCATGCTACCCGACGGGTGGATCAAGGGATGTGTGGCTTTCCCTGTAGGATTTCCCATGAGGCTTTCCCACGAGGCTAACACACAGGGCTGTCCCACGTGCCACCGTGGTGTGAGTCGATCCTCGACGTGGTCAAGGCAGTGCAGGTAAA
>NW_017193647.1:0-9707 GCF_001704415.2 Capra hircus
CCTTAGAAGGAAAATGCGAATTTTAGCCCCTACGACTGGTATCCAGGTGGGCTCCCAGGATGATTTCCCCGCAGGATCCAAGAACGTTCCAGACAGACCTGGGCTCACTAGCTCCCTCCTGCAGAGGAAATATGATAGAACAGCTGTTTGGAGGTTGCTTTGACTTCCCCTGGGAGGGTAGGATCCCTCCCTGGGTGCAGGGCCTCAGGGGCCATTGCCGCTGAGAAATGCCCTCTAAGCCAGACCTTTCCAGCCTTGTATGACTCAGCACGGAGGAGACTGGAAAAGCTCTCTTCCTTGGAGGAAGGAAAGGCAGCCCCAGAGAGTGTGTTTTCACACCTGTATCTTGCAGCAAGTGTTTGGCGTCTCAGACGTCAGACCTCCAGGCCTGCTCCAACGGCCTCAGTTCCAGAGTCAGGGCCGTGTGTCTCCCTGCATTTTCTGAGCCTTGGGAACACATTCCTAGGTCAGAACAGTCCTGCCCATGGGGAAGGAGGCTGCGGGAGTGTGTCTGAGGGGGTCGGGTGCCATGCTGGTGTCCAATAGACCCGGTACCTCCAATAGACCCCAGGACAACAGCGGTGGGGCTCCCCCTGGCTTCCGAAATGCCAAAGCGAGAAGCAAAGCTAGCTCTATCAGAAGGAAGAAAAGAGCAATCGGATGGATGTTCAGGCTGTTGCTGGGCCGCACCACTTCAGGGTCCCCCCGAGAGGAACAGGCGCCCTGTGGCCCCTAGGTCCGATATGCAGGTTAACACACAGGGTGTGTCCCCATAGGAGCCAAGAATTTTCCTGACAGACCTAGGCTCACTAGAGCTCTCCTACAGGGCAAAAGGGGTAGAACAGACTGTGGATGTGACTCTGCCTTTCCCAGCGAGCATGGGGCCCTCCCTACGGCCCCGGGCTCCAGGGAAAATTGTCCCTGAAAAATGACCTCCAAGAAGCGCTTTTCCAGCAGGCTGGGATGCAGAGTTCACAGGATGCGGGGAAAGTGATCGTCCTTCAGGGAAGAAGAGGCAGCCACCCAGTGTGTGTTTGCAAGCCTGTATTTGGAAGAAACTGGTTAGCTCCTTCAAGGGGAGACCTCCAGGTCTGCTCAGAGGACCGAAATTCCAGAGGCAGCACCATGCATCTCCCCTGTCCTTTCTGAGCCTTGGAAAGACATTCCTAGCTTATAGCGGTATTGCTCATGAAGAAGCAGGATGCAGGAATGTGTCAGACATGACTGGGTGCCTTCCTGGGTTCAGCTCCGTGAGGGGCATTTCCACTCAGAGTAGGTCCCATGCCTCCTTGGGGAGGAAGTGGGGCCCGCTTGCCTCCAAATTGCCAAAGGCTGGAACAAAGCTAGTTCTATCAGAGGTAAGAAAAGAGCAATTGGATGGATGTGGAAGCTGTTGCTGGGCCGCACTGCTTCAGGCCCCCCACCCCTCCGCCCCCGAGAGAAACAGGCGCCCTGTGGCCCCTAGGTCCTGGATGCAGTTTCACACATAGAATGTGTCCCCATAGGAGCCAAGAATTTTCCTGACAGACCTAGGCTCACTAGAGCTCTCCTACAGAGCAAAGGGGATGGGACAGATGTGTGGCTGTGGCTCTGCCTTTCCCTGGGAGTGTGGAGCCGCTCCCTATGGCCCCGGGCTCCAGGGGAAATTGCCCCTGAATAATGACCTCCAAGAAGCGCTTTTCCAACTGGCTGAGACGTGGAGTTCTCAGGATGCAGGGAAAGCGAGTGTCCTTCGGGGAAGCAAAGGCAGTCACCTGTTATCATGACTTACTAGAATAGTAGGTACCTTCTCCGGTTGGGCAGAGGCCTTCCCTACCTGATCTGAAAAAGAAAATGAAGTAGCTCGCTGATTTGAGAAATAATTCCCAGACTTGGGTTTCCAACCAGTATAGAATCCGACAATGGCCCTGTCTTTGTAGCCGCGTTAATTAACAGGTATGTGAAGCTCTAAATATCAGTGGAAATTACATACAGCATATAGGCCCCAGTGTTCTGGAATGGTGGAAAGAAACAACCAAACTCTTGAAGAGACACTTTCAAAATGGATCATAGAGACTGACTGTACATGGATGGGCTTGCTTCCGGCAGACTTACTCATATTACGGGTAACCGCACGTTCCCACAGTTGTTGTCCTTATGAAATTTTCTATGGGAGACCCCCTCCCACAGTGAGGCAGGTGTTAGCAGATTTGCCACAAGTAAGGGGGTGGGATTTCACAGCAGATGGAACAATTAGGTAAGGTAATAAATCAGGTAACTAAGTTTGTATAAAAAAGAATATCATTCCCCCTTGAGGAACAGATTCATGAATTTGTGCTCAGTGATCAGGTGTGGCTCAATGACTGGAAACACAATTCCTTGGCCTGACATCGGAAAGGTCCTTATACTGTTGTTTTAGCCACAATTCTGAAAGAGATGGGAATACCAGACCACCTAACCTGCCTCTTGAGAAATCTGGATGAAGGTCAGGAAGCAACAGTTAGAGCAGGACATGGAACAACAGACTGGTTCCAAAAAGGAAAAGGAGTATGTCAAGGCTGTATATTGTCACCCTGTTTATTTAACTTATATGCAGAGTACATCATGAAACATGCTGGGATGGAAGATACATGAACTGGAATCAAGATTGCCGGTAGAAATATCAATAAACTTAGATATGCAGATGACACCACCATTATGGCAGAACGTGAAGAGGAAAGGGTATGTCGGGGAACTTCTTGAGTTGCAGCAAGGGTGTGAAGGACCCTTTGGAAGTTCCAGAGGTTAGGTGTGGTTAGTCTCGAGATGCCTCAGCAGAAATGGGCCTCATGTCGCCTGGAACGGAGAGGCTCCTGGATATTTCCGAGTTTCAGCAGGTGCTCTCCTTGTGTGGAGTCGGGGCCGGAAGCTGAGGATTCCTCTCCAGTGCTGACATGGATTTTGGGGTACTTCTGGAGTCTCCACAAGGGAGTCAGGCCTCGTCTCGAGTGGGGGCATGAGCGTGCCATTTCCTCCCATGCTGTAGCAGCAGTGTCACGGTTCCCCTTGCGTGGACCAAGGGATCTGTGGCTTTCCCTCGAGTCTTTCCCACGAGGCTTTCCCACAGGGCTGTCCCACGTGTCACGGTGGTGTGAGTCGATCCTCGGCGTGAAAGCCGAGGCAGTGCAGGGAAAACAGGTTCCTGTGGAACGGACTGACACATCTGGGGGAGTCTTGGAATGGTGGCACGACCCTGCAGTTCCTCTCCCCTTTCCTTTGGAGAGCGCCACCTTGAGATGCGATGGGAATGCCGGGAATTCTTTTCCGAACAAGCAGGGAAAGGATCCCTCATCTCGAGGTACGAGCCGGAAACGGAGCTCCTCAGGATGTGGCCGGGACCATCCTGCTTCCTCTTGAGTGGAGACGGGTGTGTCGGGGAACTTCTTGAGTTGCAGCTTGACTGTGAAAGACTCTTTGGAAGTTCCAGAGGTCAAGTGTGATTAGCCTCGAGACACCTCAGTGGAAACTGGCCTCATCTCGCCTGCAGGGGAGAACCTCCTGTATTTTACCGAGTTTCGGCAGGTGCTCTCGACTTACGACGGGGACTTCAGGGACCCGGTCTGTTGGCCTCAGGAAAGGCCAGTCCCCATGCGAGTTGCTTGGGGGCCTCTCAGGATTCCTCTCCCGTCGATGCCGGGGCCTAAGATCTTGTGTGGAGTCGGTGCCGGAACCTGAGGATTCCTCTCCAGTGCTGACAGGGATCTTGGGGTACTTCTGGAGTCTCCCCAGGAAAGTCAGTTCTCGTCTCGAGTGGGGCATGCACATGCGCTTTCCTCCCGAGCTGTAGCAGCAGTGTCACGCTTCCCTTCGCGTGGATCAAGGGATCTGTGGCTTTCCCTCGAGGGTTTCCCACAGGGCTGTCCCACGTGCCACCGTGGTGTGAGTCGATCCTCGGCTTGAAAGTCGAGGCAGTGCAGGGAAAACAGGTTTCCCTGGAATGGACTGAGACATCTGGGGGACTCTGGGAATGGTGGCACGACCCTGGAGTTCCTCTCGCCTTTCCTGTGGAGAGCGCCTCCTCTTGAGATGCGACGGAACGCCGGAAATTCTTTCCCGACCACGCAGGGAAAGGATCCCTCCTCTCGAGCTAGGAGGCGGAAACGGGGCTCCTCTGGATGTGGGCGGGACTCTCGTGCTTCCTCTCGAGTGGAGACGGGTATGTCGGGGAACTTCTTGAGTTGCAGCAAGGGTGTGAAGGACCCTTTGGAAGTTCCAGAGGTTAGATGTGATTAGCCTCGAGACGCCTCAGCGGAAATGGGCCTCATCTCGCCTGGAGGGGAGAACCTCCTGGATTTTCTCGAGTTGCGGCAGGTGCTCTCGACTTACGACGGGGACCTCAGGGACCCGCTCTGGTGGCCTCAGGAAAGGCCAGTCCCCATGCGAGTTGCTCGGGGCCTCTCGGGATTCCTCTCCCGTCGATGCCGGGGCCTAAGACCTTGTGTGGAGTCGGTGCCGGAACCTGAGGATTCCTCTCCAGTGCTGACATGGATCTTGGGGTACTTCTGGAGTCTCCCCAGGGGAGTCAGTCCTCGTCTCGAGTGGGGGCATGCACGTGCGCTTTCCTCCCGAGCTGTAGCAGCAGTGTCACGCTTCCCTTCGCGTGGATCAAGGGATCTGTGGCTTTCCCTCGAGGCTTTCCCACGAGGCTTTCCCACGAGGCTTTCCCACAGGGCTGTCCCACGTGCCACCGTGGTGTGAGTCGATCCTCGGCTTGAAAGTCGAGGCAGTGCAGGGAAAACAGGTTTCCCTGGAATGGACTGAGACATCTGGGGGACTCTGGGAATGGTGGCACGACCCTGGAGTTCCTCTCGCCTTTCCTGTGGAGAGCGCCTCCTCTTGAGATGCGACGGGAACGCCGGGAATTCTTTCCCGACCACGCAGGGAAAGGATCCCTCCTCTCGAGCTAGGAGGCGGAAACGGGGCTCCTCTGGATGTGGGCGGGACTCTCGTGCTTCCTCTCGAGTGGAGACGGGTATGTCGGGGAACTTCTTGAGTTGCAGCAAGGGTGTGAAGGACCCTTTGGAAGTTCCAGAGGTTAGGTGTGATTAGCCTCGAGACGCCTCAGCACAAATGGGCCTCATCTCGCCTGGAGGGGAGAACCTCCTGGATTTTCTCGAGTTGCGGCAGGTGCTCTCGACTTACGACGGGGACCTCAGGACCCGCTCTGGTGGCCTCAGGAAAGGCCAGTCCCCATGCGAGTTGCTCGGGGCCTCTCGGGATTCCTCTCCCGTCGATGCCGGGGCCTAAGACCTTGTGTGGAGTCAGGTGCCGGAACCTGAGGATTCCTCTCCAGTGCTGACATGGATCTTGGGGTACTTCTGGAGTCTCCCCAGGGGAGTCAGTCCTCGTCTCGAGTGGGGGCATGCACGTGCGCTTTCCTCCCGAGCTGTAGCAGCAGTGTCACGCTTCCCTTCGCGTGGATCAAGGGATCTGTGGCTTTCCCTCGAGGCTTTCCCACGAGGCTTTCCCACGAGGCTTTCCCACAGGGCTGTCCCACGTGCCACCGTGGTGTGAGTCGATCCTCGGCTTGAAAGTCGAGGCAGTGCAGGGAAAACAGGTTTCCCTGGAATGGACTGAGACATCTGGGGGACTCTGGGAATGGTGGCACGACCCTGGAGTTCCTCTCGCCTTTCCTGTGGAGAGCGCCTCCTCTTGAGATGCGACGGGAACGCCGGGAATTCTTTCCCGACCACGCAGGGAAAGGATCCCTCCTCTCGAGCTAGGAGGCGGAAACGGGGCTCCTCTGGATGTGGGCGGGACTCTCGTGCTTCCTCTCGAGTGGAGACGGGTATGTCGGGGAACTTCTTGAGTTGCAGCAAGGGTGTGAAGGACCCTTTGGAAGTTCCAGAGGTTAGGTGTGATTAGCCTCGAGACGCCTCAGCGGAAATGGGCCTCATCTCGCCTGGAGGGGAGAACCTCCTGGATTTTCTCGAGTTGCGGCAGGTGCTCTCGACTTACGACGGGGACCTCAGGGACCCGCTCTGGTGGCCTCAGGAAAGGCCAGTCCCCATGCGAGTTGCTCGGGGCCTCTCGGGATTCCTCTCCCGTCGATGCTGGGGCCTAAGACCTTGTGTGGAGTCGTGCCGGAACCTGAGGATTCCTCTCCAGTGCTGACATGGATCTTGGGGTACTTCTGGAGTCTCCCCAGGGGAGTCAGTCCTCGTCTCGAGTGGGGGCATGCACGTGCGCTTTCCTCCCGAGCTGTAGCAGCAGTGTCACGCTTCCCTTCGCGTGGATCAAGGGATCTGTGGCTTTCCCTCGAGGCTTTCCCACGAGGCTTTCCCACAGGGGGCTGTCCCACGTGCCACCGTGGTGTGAGTCGATCCTCGGCTTGAAAGTCGAGGCAGTGCAGGGAAAACAGGTTTCCCTGGAATGGACTGAGACATCTGGGGACTCTGGGAATGGTGGCACGACCCTGGAGTTCCTCTCGCCTTTCCTGTGGAGAGCGCCTCCTCTTGAGATGCGACGGGAACGCCGGGAATTCTTTCCCGACCACGCAGGGAAAGGATCCCTCCTCTCGAGCTAGGAGGCGGAAACGGGGCTCCTCTGGATGTGGGCGGGACTCTCGTGCTTCCTCTCGAGTGGAGACGGGTATGTCGGGGAACTTCTTGAGTTGCAGCAAGGGTGTGAAGGACCCTTTGGAAGTTCCAGAGGTTAGGTGTGATTAGCCTCGAGACGCCTCAGCGGAAATGGGCCTCATCTCGCCTGGAGGGGAGAACCTCCTGGATTTTCTCGAGTTGCGGCAGGTGCTCTCGACTTACGACGGGGACCTCAGGGACCCGCTCTGGTGGCCTCAGGAAAGGCCAGTCCCCATGCGAGTTGCTCGGGGGCCTCTCGGGATTCCTCTCCCGTCGATGCCGGGCCTAAGACCTTGTGTGGAGTCGGTGCCGGAACCTGAGGATTCCTCTCCAGTGCTGACATGGATCTTGGGGTACTTCTGGAGTCTCCCCAGGGGAGTCAGTCCTCGTCTCGAGTGGGGGCATGCACGTGCGCTTTCCTCCCGAGCTGTAGCAGCAGTGTCACGCTTCCCTTCGCGTGGATCAAGGGATCTGTGGCTTTCCCTCGAGGCTTTCCCACGAGGCTTTCCCAGGCTTTCCACAGGGCTGTCCCACGTGCCACCGTGGTGTGAGTCGATCCTCGGCTTGAAAGTCGAGGCAGTGCAGGGAAAACAGGTTTCCCTGGAATGGACTGAGACATCTGGGGGACTCTGGGAATGGTGGCACGACCCTGGAGTTCCTCTCGCCTTTCCTGTGGAGAGCGCCTCCTCTTGAGATGCGACGGAAACGCCGGGAATTCTTTCCCGACCACGCAGGGAAAGGATCCCTCCTCTCGAGCTAGGAGGCGGAAACGGGGCTCCTCTGGATGTGGGCGGGACTCTCGTGCTTCCTCTCGAGTGGAGACGGGTATGTCGGGGAACTTCTTGAGTTGCAGCAAGGGTGTGAAGGACCCTTTGGAAGTTCCAGAGGTTAGGTGTGATTAGCCTCGAGACGCCTCAGCGGAAATGGGCCTCATCTCGCCTGGAGGGGAGAACCTCCTGGATTTTCTCGAGTTGCGGCAGGTGCTCTCGACTTACGACGGGGACCTCAGGGACCCGCTCTGGTGGCCTCAGGAAAGGCCAGTCCCCATGCGAGTTGCTCGGGGGCCTCTCGGGATTCCTCTCCCGTCGATGCCGGGCCTAAGACCTTGTGTGGAGTCGGTGCCGGAACCTGAGGATTCCTCTCCAGTGCTGACATGGATCTTGGGGTACTTCTGGAGTCTCCCCAGGGGAGTCAGTCCTCGTCTCGAGTGGGGCATGCACGTGCGCTTTCCTCCCGAGCTGTAGCAGCAGTGTCACGCTTCCCTTCGCGTGGATCAAGGGATCTGTGGCTTTCCCTCGAGGCTTTCCCACGAGGCTTTCCCACGAGGCTTTCCCACAGGGCTGTCCCACGTGCCACCGTGGTGTGAGTCGATCCTCGGCTTGAAAGTCGAGGCAGTGCAGGGAAAACAGGTTTCCCTGGAATGGACTGAGACATCTGGGGACTCTGGGAATGGTGGCACGACCCTGGAGTTCCTCTCGCCTTTCCTGTGGAGAGTGCCTCCTCTTGAGATGCGACGGAAACGCCGGGAATTCTTTCCCGACCACGCAGGGAAAGGATCCCTCCTCTCGAGCTAGGAGGCGGAAACGGGGCTCCTCTGGATGTGGGCGGGACTCTCGTGCTTCCTCGAGTGGAGACGGGTATGTCGGGGAACTTCTTGAGTTGCAGCAAGGGTGTGAAGGACCCTTTGGAAGTTCCAGAGTTAGGTGTGATTAGCCTGAGACGCCTCAGCGGAAATGGGCCTCATCTCGCCTGGAGGGGAGAACCTCCTGGATTTTCTCGAGTTGCGGCAGGTGCTCTCGACTTACGACGGGGACCTCAGGGACCCGCTCTGGTGGCCTCAGGAAAGGCCAGTCCCCATGCGAGTTGCTCGGGGCCTCTCGGGATTCCTCTCCCGTCGATGCGGGGCCTAAGACCTTGTGTGGAGTCAGGTGCCGGAACCTGAGGATTCCTCTCCAGTGCTGACATGGATCTTGGGGTACTTCTGGAGTCTCCCCAGGGAGTCAGTCCTCGTCTCGAGTGGGGCATGCACGTGCGCTTTCCTCCCGAGCTGTAGCAGCAGTGTCACGCTTCCCTTCGCGTGGATCAAGGGATCTGTGGCTTTCCCTCGAGGCTTTCCCACGAGGCTTTCCCAGGCAGGGCTGTCCCACGTGCCACCGTGGTGTGAGTCGATCCTCGGCTTGAAAGTCGAGGCAGTGCAGGGAAAACAGGTTTCCCTGGAATGGACTGAGACATCTGGGGGACTCTGGGAATGGTGGCACGACCCTGGAGTTCCTCTCGCCTTTCCTGTGGAGAGCCTCCTCTTGAGATGCGACGGGAAGCCGGGAATTCTTTCCCGACCACGCAGGGAAAGTATCCTCCTCGAGCTAGGAGGCGGAAACGGGGCTCCTCTGGATGTGGGCGGGACTCTCGTGCTTCCTCTCGAGTGGAGACGGGTATGTTGGGGAACTTCTTGAGTTGCAGCAAGGGTGTGAAGGACCCTTTGGAAGTTCAAGAGGTTAGGTGTGATTAGCCTCGAGAAGCCTCAGCGGAAATGGGCCTAATCTCGCCTGGAGGGAGAACCTCCTGGATTTTCTCGAGGTTGCGGCAGGTGCTCTGGACTTACAATGGGGACCTCAGGGACCCCTCTGGTGGCCTCAGGAAAGGCCAGTCCCCATGCGAGTTTCGGGGGCCTCTAGGGCCTCCTCTCCCCGTCGGTGCCGGGGGCCTAAGACCTTGTGTGAGTCGGTGCCGGAACCTGAGGATTCCTCTCCAGTGCTGACATGGATTTGGGGTACTCTTGGAGTCTCCCCTTGGGGAGTCAGTCCTCGTCTCGTTTGGGGGCATGCAAGTGCGCTTTCCTGCCGAGATGGGGCAGCAGTGTCATGTTTCCCGTCGTGGATCAAGGAATCAGTGGCTTTTCTCGAGTCTTTTCCACAAGCTTTCCCACGAGGCTTTTCCACAGGCTGTCCCACGTGCCAACGTGGTGTGAGTCGATCCTCGGCTTGAAAATTCGAGGCAGTGCAGGGATACAGGGTTCCTGGAATGGACTGAGACCTCTGGGGGACTATCAGATTGGTGGCACACCCTGGAGTTCCCGCTCGCCTTTCCTGTGGAGAGGCCCCCTCTTGAGAT
>NW_017193648.1:0-9707 GCF_001704415.2 Capra hircus
AAACCCCTTGGCGAAAAAAAAAAAAATGCCGGCGGCGCTTTTAATATGATAACTGGAATTATTAACTTGACAGCATTTGACCAGCGACATTATTCAGATTTTCACGGATTGTCAATAATTTCTTAGGATACTATATTAGGAACTGCAAGGAATTCTTTGAAACCTATGACAAGAAAACA
Organism: Capra hircus; assembly: GCF_001704415.2. Lineage (NCBI taxonomy): Eukaryota > Metazoa > Chordata > Mammalia > Artiodactyla > Bovidae > Capra > Capra hircus. The sequence goes on from NW_017193648.1 coordinate 180, forward strand.
ATCAGGTCTCAAAGGCCCTCTGTTAATCATTTCTATTCAGCTATAGGAATGGTCTTTGCAAGGATCGCCATAAGTGAAGGTAAAATACACCGCACCTGCTCTCTGCAACTTTTTGCGTTCCCTCTGAGCAGATCTGGAGGTTCCTCCCTTACTGTATTAAGTACCTGTTTCCTTTTCCAATATAGAGCCGTTTGCAATACACAAAACAAGTGCCACCCTATTCTTCCCCGAAGGCAGGCTCTCTTTCCCCCACATCCTGCCGAACACCCTTTCCCAGCCTCTGGAAAAGCGCCTTCTTGCAGTTCCTTTCAGAAAATCCTATGCGACGGAGAAAGCCTTGGTAGGCTGCCCAGTCCGTGTGGCGGTCGCTGAGGGGTTCGGACACGCACTGAGCGACTGCCACTTTTCATCTTTCACTTTCATGCATTGGATGGCTTGAGAAGGCAATGCGCCAACCCCACTTACTGTTTCTTTGCACTGGAGAATTCCCAGGGATGGGGCAGCCTAGCTGGGCTACCGTCTACTGGCGTCGCCCACAGAGTTCGAACACGACTGCAGCAAACTTAGCGCCAGCAGCCAGCAGCAGCAGCCAGTTCCTTTCTTAGGTCAGTTATCCCTGAGATGCGGACCTGGAAACGCAGAGCCACCTCCACACACACGTCCTTTTCTAGTCCCTTTCCTCTGGATGGAGAGCTCTAGTGCAGCCTAGGCTCTGTCAGCCGAAAATTCTTGGCCTTGACGGATCCCACCCGGTGTCTGTGAACCTGCCATACCCGACCTAGGGCCACAGGGCACCTGTTTTTGGCTCGAGTTTGGGCTCTCTGAGGGTGCAGCATAGCAAGAGCTTAAAAATCCATTCCATATTTCTCTTTTTTTTTTTTACCTCGCGATTTATGCAGACGAATTTGATCCACCTCCACCCTTGGCCAGGTCGTGGAGGAAGAGGGCACCACCCTTCGCTCCAAAGGCGGGACATAGGGTCCTACAGTGAGAAAAGGCCCCTGTGAGGAGCTGAGCCCAGGTAGGCAGCCAGTGATGTCAAGCACACTCCCGCTGCTTGCTTCTTCATGGGCACTCCCACGATCTGCTAGGAATGTCTTTGCAAGGATCTCAAAGGGAAGGGGAGATACATGGCCCTGTCTCTGGAACTTCAGTCCTCTGAGCAGATCTGGAGGTCTTGAGTTGTATAAGCAAACCTGTTCCTTCCAAATAGAGGCTTGCAAACACACCCCCGGTGGTTGCCTCTTCTTCCCCGAAGAAGTCTTTCTTTCCCCACATGCTGCGAACTCCCTGTCCCAACCTCCAAGAATAGCGCTTCTTGCCATTCCTTTCTTAGAGGCTGTTATCCCTGAGCTTGGGGCCGTAGGGAGTAGCCCCACACTCACAGGGAAAGGCAAAGACTCCTCCATACATCTCCTCTATCCCCTTTGCTCTGGAGGAGAGCTCTAGTGAGCCTAGGTCTTTCAGGAAAATTCTTGGCTTGGACAGGATCTCACCCTGTTTGTGAACCTGCATACCCAACCAGGGGCCACAGAGCACCTGTTTCAGTAAAACGGGCCCTGAAAGGGTGCAGCCTAGCAAGAGCTTGAAAATCCATTCAATTGCTGTTTTTGTACCTCTGACAGAGCGAGCTTGGCTCCACCCTTTGGCAGTGAGGAGAAAAGACGCATGACACCCTCCCCAAGGGGACATGGGGCCTACTTCGAGAGGAAAGGCCCCTTGTGGAGCTGAGGCCAGGAAGGCACACAGTCGTGTCAAACACACTTCCACTGCTTGCTTCTTCAGGGGCACTACCGCTATCAGCTAGGAATGTCTTTGCAATGATCACAAAGGGAAGGGCATATACAGGGCCCTGCTTCTGGACCTCCGGTGCTCTGAGCAAATCTCGAGGTCTCCCGTTGTTGGTCAAGGTCAAGGTCAAGTTCAAGGTCAAGGTCAAGTTCAAGTTCAAGTTCAAGCTCAAGATCAAGTTGAAGTTTAAGTTCAAGTTCAAGGTCAACTTCAAGTTCAAGGTCAAGGTAAAGTTCAGGGTCAAGTTCAAGGTCAAGGTCAAGGTCAAGGTCAAGGTCAAGGTTCAAGTTCAAGTTCAAGTTCAAAGTGAAGTTCAAGTTCAAGGTCAAGTTCAAGTTCAAGTTCAAGTTGAAGTTGAAGTTCAAGGTCAAGGACAAGTTCAAGTTGAAGTTCAAGTTCAAGGTTAAGTTCAAGGTCAAGGTCAAGTTCAAGTTGAAGTTCAAGTTCAAGTTCAAGGTCAAGTTCAAGTTCAATGTCAAGGTCAAGATCAAGTTCAAGTTCAAAGTCAAGTTCAAGTTCAAGTTCAAGTTCAAAGTCAAGTTCAAGTTCAAGTCAAGTTCAAGTTCAAGGTCAAGGTCAAGTTCAAGGTCAAGTTCAAGTTCAAGTTCAAGGTTAAGTTCAAGCTTCAAGGTCAAGGTCAAGGCCAAGTTCAAGTTCAAGTTGAAGGTCAAGGTCAAGTTCAAGGTCAAGGTCAAGTTCAAGTTCAAGGGCAGGGCAAGGCCAAGCCCAAGACCAAGGCAAGGGCAACAGCAACGCCAAGGGCAAGGCCAAGGCCCAGGCCAAGGCAAAGGCCAAGGCCACCAAAGCGAAGCCCAAACCCCGTAACGCCTGACAAAAGGCAGAAGCCACTAGGCCCCTGTGCAGAGGAAGCCACTGAAGGCAGCAAGGCCACAGAGCTCCCCGACTCCCATTCCCACATGAAAGATGTGAGGATAAAGGGCCTCATCCCAGCAAAGCACCCGCTCCCACCACCCCCAACCCCGGCCCCCGCCCCCCGCAGCACGCCCCCTGAAACAACACTGTCTTCCCAGAAAAGAGAACAGAGAAGCCATGTGTGTGCCAAAGGAGCAAGATGAACGAACGATGCCACGCCCTCCGAATTTGGGCACACCTGACGCCTCGGAACCCCGGGCCTGGCTGATGGGTCCCAGCCGTTCTCGGGTGGAAGGGGGGTCAACACATTGGCCGAGAGCCCTTGCCCAGGCCACCCGCAAATCCCCTGAGATGTGATCCGACCACAGGGACCGAGGGCAAACGTACCGCTTGAGGTGCTGGAGGAGCCGGACGAAGCCATGGTGGGAGAGGCAAACGGGCACGCTGCAGACTGCTGGCCGAGTGGGCAGGGACCCAACAGCTCAGGACTCTGGAGAACGGGAGGCGTCTCCGCCACCATTGACGTCAATAGGGTTTGGGTGGGTAGATGGAGGGGGCCGCCCCTGGCCTCTTTCCAAGCAGAGACCCTGGACGGAGTCCCGTGGAGCGAGTGGGCTTTTCCCGGGCACGGCTGTGGCCTGGACCACCAAGATCCCCGTTGGGGTGGGCGGGCAGTTCGGGGGCTTTGGTTTGTGGCCCTCCCTCGCAGCGGGGGGTGGGTTCAACCCCGAGTGGATCAATCAGGGGCCCTCAGCAGTGCCAAGGGAACTCACCGCCCAGGAAACGCCCCTAGGTCCCTTTGAATTGGCCACCAACGCCCCCTTTCCCAGCCTGCCTTGCTCTGGGATTTCCCGCCTTTTCACATTCCACAGGTCCCTGGTCCTCGACTGTCCCGCTCTGGCTCCTCCGAGGCATTCCGGGACACCAGACGCTCTCTCCAGCGCCTCCACCTAGATGCCTCGCTGTCCTCGCCTCCGTTTCCCCCATGCCCCCTCCCCAACTCCTCCGTGGGCTCTTGGCATCCTTTCCCTACAGCAGTCCCAGAGTGCCACCGCCGAGGGCTTTGAGTTGCCTGGAGCCCAAGGCTCCGGCCAGAGACCTGAGGGGCCAGCGTCTGGACTGGCAGCTAATGCCATTTGGGGCTTTTCTCACGTGGAGCCTGAGGCCCGCACGTCCGCGGGCAACCCCCCAGCGCGAGTGCCCTGGAGATACCCGCCCAAGGGGACAGTGTATCCCCTACTGTGGGGAAGGAGGTTCCTGTTTTCCCTGCACTGGTTCGACTTTCACGCCGAATATCGACTCACACCATGTTGGCAAGTGGAATAGCCCTGTGGGAAAGCCTCATGGGAAAGACTCCAGGGAAAGCCACAGATTCCTTGATCCACGAGAAGGGAAGCGTGACACTGCTGCTACTGCTCGGGAGGAAAGCGCACGTGCATGACCCCACTCGAACCGAGGACTGACGCAAGCTTGGGAGACTCCAGAAGTACTCCAAGATCCATGTCAGCACTGGAGAGGAATCCTCAGGTTCCGGTCCCGAATCCACACAAGGTCTTAGGCCCCGGCATCGACCGGAGAGGAATCCTGAGAGGCCCCCTAGCACCTCGCATGGGGACTGGCCTTTCCTGAGGTCACCAGAGCGGGTCCCTGAGGTCTCCATCGTAACTCGAGAGCACCTGCCGCAACTCGAGAAAATCCAGGAGGTTCTCCCCTCCAGGCGAGATGAGGCCCATTTCCGCTGAGGCATCTCGAGGCTAATCACACCTAAACTCTGGAATTTCCAAAGGGTCCTTCACACCCTTGCTGCAAGTCAAGAAGTTCTCCGACATACCCATATCCACTCGAGAGGAAGGACGAGGGTCCCGCCCATATCCAGCGGAGCCCCGTTTCCGCCTCGTAGCTCGAGAAGAGGGATCCTTTCCCTTCGTCGCCGGGAAAGAATTCCCGGCCTTCCCGTCGCATCTCAAGAGGAGGCGCTCTCAACAGGAAAGACGAGAGGAACTCCAGGGCCTTGCCAGCATTCCAAGAGTCCCCCAGATGTCTCAGTCCATTCCCGAAGAAACTGTTTTCCCTGCACTGCCTCGACGTTCACGCCGAGGATTGACTCACACCACCGTGGCACGTGGGACAGCCCTGTTGGAAAGCCTCGTGGGAAAGCCTCAATGGAAAGCGACAGATCCCTTGATACACACGTCGGCAGGCGTGACACTGCTGCTGCAGGTCGTGAGGAAATGGCAGGTGCATGCCCCCACACGAGATGAGGACTGACTCCCCTGGTGAGACTCCAGAAGTACGGAAAGATTCATGTCAGCACTGGAGAGGCATCCTCAGGGTCTGGCCCCGACTCCACACAAGGTCTTAGGCACCGGCATCGATGGGAGAGGAATCCCTAGAGGCCCCCTGGTAACTCGCATGGGGACTGGCCTTTCCTGAGGCCACCAGAGCGGGTCCCTGAGGACCCGTCGTAACTAGAGAGCACCTGCCACAACTGGGTAAAATCCAGGAGGTTCTCCCCTCCAGGCGGATTGAGGCCCATTTCCTCTGAGGTGTCTGAAGGCTCATCACACCTAACCTCTGGAAATTCAAAAGGGTCCTTGCTGCAACTCAAGAAGTTCCCCGACATACCCGTCTCCACACGAGAGGAAGCACGAGGGTCCCGCCCACATTCAGAGGAACCCCGTATCCGAGATGAAGGATCCTATCCTGCTTAGTCAGGAAAGATTTTTCGGCGTTCCCGTGGCATCTCAAGAGCAAGGGCTCTCAATAGGAAAGGCGAGAGGAACTCCAGGGTCGTGCCACCATTCCAAGAGTCCCCCAGATGTCTCAGTCCATTTCAGAGGAACCCGTTTTCCCAGCACTGCCTCGACTTTCACGCCGAGGATCCACTCACACCATGGTGGCATGTGGGACAGCCCTGTGAGAAAGCCTCGAGGGAAAGCCACAGATCCCTTGATTCCCGGGACGGGAAGCGTGACACATCTGCTACACTGTCCCTGAGGTCACGGTCGTATGTCGAGAGTACCTGCCGCAACTCGAGAAAATCCAGGAGGTTCTCTGCTCCAGTCGAGATGAGGCCCATTTTCTCTGTGGCGTCTCGAGAGTAATCACACCTAAACTCTGGAACTTCCAAAGTGTCCTAAACACCCTTGCTAAAACTCAAGAAGTTCCCCGACATACCCGTCTCCACTCCAGAGGAAGCACGAGGGTCCGGCCAACGCCAGAGGAGCTCCGTTTCCGCCTCCAAGCTCGAGATGAGGGATCCTTCCCTGCTTCCTCGGGAAAGAATTCCTGACGTTTCCGACGCATCTCAAGAGGAGGCCCGCTGCACAGGAAAGGCGAGAGGAACTCATGGGTCGTGCCACCATTCCAAGAGTCCCCCAGATGTCTCAGTCCATTCCAGAGGATCCTGTTTTCCATGCACTGCTTCGACTTTCACGCCGAGGATCGACTGACACCACGGTGGCACGAGTGACAACCCTGTGGGAAAGCTTCGTGGGAAAGCGTCGAGGGAAAGCCACAGATCCCTTAAACCACGCGACGGGAAGCGTGACACTGCTGCTACAGCACGGGAGGAAAGCGCACTTGCATGCCCCTACTCGAGACGAGAACTGACTCCCCTGGGGAGACTCCAGATATACCCCAAGATGCATGTCAGCCCTGGAGAGGAATCCTCAGGTTCCGGCCCCGACTCCACACAAGGTCTTAGGCCCTGGCATCGACGGGAGAGGAATAGCGACAGGACCTCTAGCAACTCGCATGGGGACTGGCCTTTCCTGAGGTCACCAGAGCGGGTCCATGAGGTCCCCGTCGTAAGTCGAGAGCACCTGCCGCAACTCGGTAAAATCCAGGAGGTTCTCCCCTGCAGGCGAGATGAGGCCCGTTTCCACTGAGGTGTCTCCAGGCTAATCACACGTGAACCTTGGAACTTCTAAAGAGTCTTTCACAGTCATGCTGCAACTCAAGAAGTTCCCCGACATACCCGTCTCCACTCAATAGGAAGCACGAGGGTCCTGGCCACATCCAGAGGAGCTCCGTTTCGGGCTCGTAGCTCGAGATGAGGGATCCTTTCCCTACTTGGTCGGGAAAGAATTCCCGGCATTCCCATCGCATCTCAAGAGGAGGCGCTCTCCAAAGGAAAGGGGAGAGGAACTGCAGGGTCGTGCCACCATTCCAAGACTCCCCCAGATGTCTCAGTCCATTCCACAGGAACCTGTTTTCCCTGCACTGCCTCGACTTTCACGCCGAGGATCGACTCACACCACCGTGACACGTGGGACAACCCTGTGGGAGAGCCTCGTGGGAAAGACTCGAGGGAAAGTCACAGATCCCTTGGTCCACGCAAGCAGAAGCGTGACACTGCTGCTACAGCATGGGAGGAAAGGGCACGCTCATGCCCCCACTCGAGACGAGGCCTGAATCCCCTGGGGGGACTCCAGAGGTAACCCAAGATCCATGTCAGCACTGGAGAGGAATCCTCAGGTTCCGGCAGCGACTCCACACAAGGTCATAGGCCCCAGTATCTACGGGAGTGGAATCCCGAGAGGCCACCGAGCAACTCGCATGGGTATTGGCCTTTCCTGAGTCCACCAGAGCGGGTCCCTGAGGTCCCCGTTGTAAGTCGAGAGCACCTGCCGCAACTCGAGAAAATCCGGGAGGTTCTCCCCTCCAGGTGAGATGAGGCCCATTTCCGCTGAGGCGTCTCGAGGCTAATCACACCTAACTTCTGGAACTTACAAAGGGTCCTTCACACTCTTGCTGCAACTCAAGAAGATCCCCGACATACCCGTGTCCACTCGAGAGGAAGCACGAGAGACCTGCCCACATCCAGAGGAGCCCCGTTTCCGCCTCATAGCTCGAGAGGAGGGATCTTTCCCTGCGTGCTCGGGAAAGAATTCCCGGCGTTCCTGTCCCATCTCAAGAGGAGACGCTCTCCACAGGAAAGGCGAGAGGAACTCCAGGGTCATGCCACCATTCCCAGAGTCCCCCAGATGTCTCAGTCCTTTCCAGTGAAACCTGTTTTCCCTGCACTGCCTCGACTTTCAAGCCGAGGATCGACTCATACCACGGTGGCACGTGGGACAGCCCTGTGGGAAAGCCTCGTGGGAAAGCCTCGTGGGAAAGCCTCGAGGGAAAGCCACAGATCCCTTGATCCACGTGAAGGGAAGCGTGACACTGCTGCTACAGCTCGGGAGTAAAGCGCACGTGCATGCCCCCACTCGGGACGAGGACTGACTCCCCTGGGGAGACTCCAGAAGTACCCCAAGATCCATGTCAGAACTGGAGAGGAATCCTCAGGTTCCGTCACCGACTCCAAACAAGGTCTTCGGATCCTGCATCGACGGGAGAGAAATCCCGAAAGGCTCCCGAGCAACTCGCATGGGGACTGGCCTTTCCTGAGGCCTCCAGAGGGTGTCCCCGTGGTCCCCGTCGTAAGTCGAGAGCACCTGCCGCAAGTCGAGAAAATCCAGGAGGTTTTCCCCTCCAGGCTTGATGAGGCCCATTTCCGCTGAGCCGACTCGAGGCTAATCACACCTAACCTCTGGAAATTCCAAAGGGTCCTTCACAGCCTTGCTGCAACTCAAGAAGTTCCCCGACATACCCGTCTCCACTCAAGAGGAAGCAGGAGTGTCCCGCCCACATCCAGAAGAGCCCCGTTTCCGCCTCCTAGCTCGAGAGGAGGTATCATTTCCTTTCGTGGTCGGCAAAGAATTCCAGGCCCTCCCGTCGCATCTCAAGAGGAGGCGCTTCCCACAGGAAAGGCGAGAGGAACTCCAGGGTCCTTCCACCATTCCCAGAGTCCCCCAAGATATCTCAGTCCATTCCAGGGAAAACTGTTTTCCCTTCACTGCCTCGACTTTCAAGCCGAGGATCGACATCGACACACACCACGTGGCACGAGGGACAACTCTTTGGGAAAGCCTCGAGGGAAAGCCACAGATCCCTTGATCCACGGGAAGGGAACCGTGACACTGCTGCTACAGCTCGGGAGGAAAGCCCACGTGCATGCCCCGACTCGAGACAAGGACTGACTCCCCTGGGGAGACTCCAGAAGTACCCCAAGATCCATGTCAGCACTGGAGAGGAATCCTCAGGTTCCGGCACCAACTCCACACAAGGTCTTAGGCCCCAGTATCGAAGGGAGAGGAATCCCGAGAGGCCCCGAGCAACTCGCATGGGGACTGGCCTTTCCTGAGGCCACCAGAGCAGGTCCCTGAGGTCCCCGTCGTAAGTCGAGAGCACCTGCCGCAACTCGAGAAAATCCAGGAGGTTCTCCCCTCCAGGCAAGATGAGGCCCATTTCCGGTGAGGCGTATCGAGGCTAACCACACCTAACTTCTGGAACTTCCAAAGGGTCCTTCACACCCTTGCTGCACCTCAAGAAGTTCCCCCGACATACCCGTCTCCCTCGAGAGAGGAAGCACGAGAGTCCTGCGCACATCCAGAGGAGCCCCGTGTCCGCCTCATAGCTCGAGAGGAGGGATCTTTCACTGCGTGGTCGGGAAAGAATTCCCGGCGTTCCTGTCGCATCTCAAGAGGAGTCGCTCCACAGGAAAGGCGAGAGGAACTCCAGGGTCATGCCACCATTCCAGAGTCCCCCAGATGTGTCAGTCCATTTCAGGGAAACCTGTTTTCCCTGCACTGCCTCGACTTTCAAGCCGAGGATCGACTCACACCACGGTGGCACGTGGGACAGCCTTGAGGGAAAGCCTAGTGGGAAAGCCTCGTGAGAAAGCCTCGAGGGAAAGCCACAGATCCCTTGATCCACGTGAAGGGAAGGGTGACACTGCTGCTACAGCTCGGGAGGAAAGCACACGTGCATGCCCACTCGAGACGAGGACTGACACCCCTGGGGAGACTCCAAGAA